>NC_056740.1:188794594-189057094 GCF_019279795.1 Protopterus annectens
ATCAAAATACTCAGAGCCACAAAAAACTTCAAAACTCTTCTCCAATCTCACCTCCTTTCAAAGTGGGAATTTTCCTGTACCCCTACCACATAAACTCTAACACCATCTCCCATGCACTATATACCTCAAACTTCTATCACTGTGCTCTCTTATCCTTTGCGTCTAGTTCCTCTCGTACCCTATACCTCATAAACTTCCCCCCAACCCACTCCCTTTCTCCACTATATACCACCTTTTATCTCTCCCATCTCACCTTCTTCTCTCTGTCCAACTCCCAAAAAAAAGCTTGTTTTTTATCTGTACATAAATGTTTTACTTACATGTTTTTTTTTTTTCATCTGAAAGGCCTATACTTTTAATATAAAACAAAAACTTTTTTTTTCCTGCTGATTTATACTTTTAATATGTTTAGACTACATGAATCTCACTTTTGTAAATCAATACCTAGGAATAGAAATGTTATGACTTTTTTTTAACAAATTTTGTAATTATCTCTGTATTTTTCACTATTGTTCTACTTTATTTACTTTTGTATAACTACTGTAAAATTGTCTTTATCCTCTGGAGCTTTTCTCCCTGGGCCTCCACTGAAAACGGGCTATTCCACACCAGTGGATTATCCTGGTCATCAAACTGTAATAAATAAATCAATCAGTAAATAAATAAATAAAAGCATTGCAGAGTTCTCGTGAACCCCGATTCAAGAGTACACATCCAGCCTTTGTTGGCCAGTCAAAACAATGTAATTTACATAATAACCATAAGGAATGAGAAATTGGAATAATCTGACTTATAATGGTAAATCTAATATATATCAGAGCTCCACTGTTTTCTTTGGAAACAAAATGCACCTTGAATAATATCTCACTTTTTCTGTTCTAGTGGGACCTGCAGAATGCCTCTCTCTGGTACAGAAGGTTGATGACCTCTTTTCTGACATCTTTTCTTAGAAGACGGTGGAACATCATGCAATGGAAGAGAAAGCAGACATGGCAGGGTGTGCAAGGCAGCTTTGTAGCTTCTGATATCAATGTCCTGATCTAACCATCCTGCATGATGGAAAATGGAAAGACAGGTGGCGTCCAGCTGCATCCTGAGTAAGAAGACAGGGAAGCTTTCAATTATTCTGCTCAGATTGCCTGGACACTGGTAACTCTCAAAATGAATCAGTCTTCCAACTTTTTTGCCTTTTGGCAAATATCCATTCTGAAAGGAGATACAGCTATGCTGACCACTACAAGGAATGTTAATTCCACTGCTGCCTAGAGCTGCACTTGAACCATATCTGCACAGGACTTTTTTGGTGGCTAACAAAGTTTTTTTTAGACTGCTTGAAAATGCACTCCACTCCCAGTACAGTGAGGACCTTGCCATCCATCTCACAGTCTTGGAGCTTCTCTCTAGCTTGCATCCCCCCCAAAAAAAAGTGCAGTTATTAAATTAAGCTCTGTTAGCACATATGGTTAAAATCCTGACTATAACCTAGGTAACTAGAGTTTGAATAGTGGCTTAGACACTACTGGAGCTAGCAGGGGTGGGGTGGGGGAGGGGTGACAAGGCTTAGCAGTCTTACCTCTCCTTGAGGCCAATGTGTGACAGCACATGTCCAAGGTGCATGTTCCTGTGGGTGAATTCCTGGTGGAAACCAAAGACCTCATAAAAACCCTGGCTTTAAGAGCAAGAGGGCTGTCTTGGGGTGTTACGTAACTCATAGAAGCAGGTGATTGTTCCTCTGATGCCCACTGTATGCCAACCCCAGGACATATTACTGAATATATGTAGAGAGGATAGGGCTGCAAATAAAGAATAAAAGAAGAAAAAGAAAACTACCACTGATAGCTGTCAAAATGATAGCCACAGTCTCTCTCATCCAACTGATGGGGATGGGCCAATAGACGAGGAACAGTCTGATGGCTGGCATGCAGTGAGGGGAAAAAAGAAACAACTGAAGCTGTTGAGTACCAATTTCAAGTACAATCAGCACACAGACAGGGCCAATGAGGAAAAGTTACAATTTAGGTACACTGTAAGGAATTTCTGTCTGACACTGGAATGGCAGGAAATGGGAAAAAGGCCATCTTCACTTGAGCCTAAGGCAAAGCTTCCCATCATAGGATCATAGGACGCTACTAGGCTAATGGCCCTGGGGCCCTAACAAGCCTAGCTAAGTTCAACCATATTCCCTAAAGAGCCTATAGATATGGTCTATGTTAAAAGACATCTAAATCAGCACCGACTGTCCCTATTCAAGAGATATACAGGTGATACCCCTGGAGTGAATTTGCGGTTTCCCACCCAGTTGTCCACATTACGCTTAAATAAGGTCAATGAGGGGCTCTGTTTAACTTGAAATGGAACTTTGTTCCAAAGGACTGGTAACCCCTGTGAGGCATATTTGTTTTTCCAGCAAGTCCTTTTGATGTCACATGCTAGGTTAAGGTCCCTAGAGCAAGTGAATCGTGTAACATTTGGCTTATGAATGTGCAGCATTTCCATTAAGGCAGGATCAGAGGTTGCTGTGTATTCAAGGCACAGGTCACCTCCAAGTAGTCTATAAGATACAGAGTATAGTGATAGAGATTTCAGTCTGTCCATGCAAGACATGTGCTGAAGACCCTGAATTTTCTTTGTTTGAAATCTTTGGGGTCTCTCCTGTTGTCGCAGGTGTCTAGTAAGGTACATACCAAAGGGAGCATTGCACTCTATTATTGGCCTGATGAGGGAAGAGTACAGGGGGGTTATAACCTCTTTTGATCTGGAAGTTATGCCCCTACTTATGAAGTGAGCAACGTAGAAGGACTTCCTTACCACTGTGGAGACATGGTGATCAAAGGTAAGGTTGCTGTCAACCTGTGTGCCCAGATCTCTCACCACATGGTAATCCGCAGGGACATCGTCCTTGCTGAAGGTGATGATAATGCATTTTTTTTTTGCATCTTAGAATAGTACATGTCTAGCATAAAACTTCAATGTGAGGACATCGAACTAACAGGTCTAGAGGAGGGAGGCTCGGATGAAGTTAGTTTAACTAGCTCAATATCAAAAGGAGGCAATAGACTTCAGTATCTAATTGCTAGAGAAGAATTAGAAATGCACCTTTAACAGTAACAGCTGGCTCAGTATTGGAAAGCAAAATGGAAAATACCTCAGGTAAAGAAGCAGACTCCTAATGCTCCCTTCTGGGCTTTCTGGCATTAGGAGGCCTAGAACAAGAGTGAATAAAGGCATGTTTACTTCTGAAATATTTACCCTTCAATCACTGAAACTCAGATGAGGATCATGGGGAAGGGCCCTGCCTCCAGTCCTGTCCTTTGCCCTATAAACCTTTTAAAATCAACGCAATCTCTCAAGGTCTGCATATGAAAAATTGTCTAAGTACTGCTCTCTGCTTCTAAATTCTGAGCCTCCAAATATGTTATATAGCAAATATGACCGTTATAAGGAAGAATTCTTTGACCATAAATTGTACAAATTTTAAATACATTATTCTCCATATTACAAAATTAACCAAACCGTAAGCATTAGACAACTGCTAAACCAAAAAACCTTGGGCCAATCTAATATGCTTACAAATCTATCCATTGTTAAAGACCTACGAGTGAAACATGGGGAGGAAAAAATAGCATGTGAACTGTGGCCTTGAGAGGGAAAATGACTTTGGGGAATAGATTTGCAGGTTTATTACCATAAACAGAGATGTTTAATTAGTAAAGAAACTATTCAATTAGGTTTAATAACAATGAGACATACCTGTAATGAAAAGTAAGATATGCCACAACTCTGATAACATTAGAATTAGTTTCATATACTGTCATATAGTGTTAAAGATGATGTAAATCTGTGATTTTATAGGTCAAATTACAGACTGTATGTACAGACATGCATATATGTCAGTATCTCAGAGACACAATGTTACTAGAATTTCAAACATGCTGCATATCTGGCAGAGCTTACAATTTAACTGAAATATGAAATGCACCAAATTAATTTACTTCTGCAATACAAATAAAAATCATAATGATATTTAAAACTAACTGAATATATACTTTTATACAAAGAAGAAATGTCGCACGTAACTAAGTTGAACTAGGAGAGTCGCACTAAGGGCCCAGTTCCGAAAGACCTGCTCTCAGTGTAAGTCACTTAGCCCAGTGTAATACACCTGAGTGACTTGCATTAAAAAGAGAAGGTCTACTGGAATCTGGACCCAGAGTTAAGCCTAGTTCTAGATAGGTCTTACACTGAAGTCACTCGCTCACTCACACTGACAGCAATTCTTGGAATCTGTCCCCAAGTCTTTTACATATTTTTTTCAGCTTAACTCTGTTCATTAGTGTATTTAGCAAAATTTTCCTTGCTTTCCTTTGCATAATTTTTCTTAGAACTGTAGTAAACTTAAAATACAGGACTATAAGGACAGTCTCAGAAAATAAGAAGCAAATCAATAGTTTAAATCATTGTAAGACTCCAACCCTGAAGGCTCTGGAGGTTGGCGATTACAGAATTGCCTTGACTCCTGAATTCATGACATGCAGTATTAATCAGATGGTGAAAGGCTGTTATTGTGTGTGTGTGTGTGTGTGTGTGTGTGTGTGTGTGTGTGTGTGTGTGTGTGTGTGTGTGTACCTTTATTCTGAGATACGAAAGTATAGCAGTAAGTAGATGACATTTATTGGGATGGCAGTGGCAGGCAAAAGTTTCAGAACAGTTATTTGCATGTCAGAGCGAACAGCAGGAGCATGGAAAGCATTTAAGTATCTGGCAATAGTGTTTGTTTAGTGCTACTAGTATCATAAAATAACAGCTGACTGCAGCAGGTGGATGTCACAAGGAAACCAATATCAATAAGGGCAACTTACTTTCCAGTACCAAGATGAGTATGTTTGTAGAACTAGCAGTACAGGACTCCTGGATGAGACGTTAGTAGCCTGTAAGGGGCTTAGGGCTGAGAAGGTACAATGATACAATTTTTTTTCCTTTATGAATGATGAAACACAGCTGGGTTGACTGAATAGCCCATGTACGTGCAATTAAAACAGCAATTTTGTGTCCTGCAGTCTGTGATAATGATGGGTATATTGTCTGTAAAGAAATTTATTTATAACACTCCACACTAAGGTTACATAGGTCTAGGCATGACTTAGGTTGATTGACAGGAATGTAAATTTGAAGCAACATATATTTCATGCACTGCTCACGCAAGGCATAGTTTATTTATTTCTTCCTATATGAATCATGTCAGCTTGTAGAACTATAGCATATATAAACAAAAGACTGCATCTTCCACTATATGCATAACCACTAATAACTGCATTAAGCACTACAGTGACTTCTTTGATTATACACAAAGGAGAAGTTGCATTACCTGCAGTATGCTTGCCGATTCAATCATAAAAATAATAAGCATCATGCAATCCATAGCAACTACCCATGTCTATCAGCACTTTGCAGAAATACTACTTCTGAATCAACCAAATGAACATTCCTATTTTTCAGCCGGTTAATAGCTTAAGTTACTATGAACCATCAATACTTACTCAACAGGAAGCAGCAATGCCACACGTCACAGGGGAGATTTCTACCACCCAGCTGCCATAAGTAATCATCTAACTGTGGGAAGTATGAACTTTATTCCACTGCTTCTTCATCCAGAAATGTACACCGAGTGTTCTTGATGACTGCAATAAGTTGCAAGTTTCACATTTAATACTATTTCATTTTCATGTACTCCCCTGCTTAATGAATACTCATTTTATAATGTACTGCCTTTCCACAAATGCCTTTAGTTGTTGATACTTTGCAATATTTCAATGTGTGTAACACTTACCTTCTCACATGTTAGATCAGGAATTTGGCCATAAACATATTGTGTATCTTTTTGCTATACTTATAATGCAATAGAAATTGCAATGGGAAACGTAATAATAATAATTGCTATAACCTTGTTAACATTATAACATGCCATGGGTATTTGTTTGATAGGGGAAGTTGGGGGGGGGGCAAAGGTTCCCCTGATGTACATAAGGTAGCCGGATGTTATGTACAAAGGCAGAAGAATAAATAATACGTGCAATCTATTTAGTTACTTATTTTGCTTTTAAAGTATTAACTATTTAACAACATAAATTGATGAATTCGGTCAGCAAGCAACAGCAAAAGTGGGAAGTACATAGTTCATGAAATTAATACACGTACACTTTTTTTTTAATACTGCCGGTTCAAAAAATATTTTTCAGTTTTTACAGAGGCACTACAGTTGTTTCAGTCAGTTGTTTTCATATTCATGTAGTCCTCACAGTAGGGGTATAAGCTTTACAGAGGCAATAATAGAGGGCATGGGGGTTTGTTACTGCACATCTTGTGAGGTGTTTTAAACAAATTTCAACTTTTCTGCAATCTGGTGTGTTGCTCAAACAGCAACAGATGCTTTTTTAGTGAATTTGAGTTTTAGTCATTCGAATATGGTACTAAAATAATTTTCAAAGTCTTACTGTATTGCCTGAAGGAAATTTCCCTGAAAGTATGAGCAAGCACCTGTCTGTACCATAAATTGTTCCATTTAAAGACTGAAGATCAATGATTTAGATTGTGTATAAAATATATATATATATATATATATATATATATATATATATATATATATATATAGAGAGAGAGAGAGAGAGAGATGTGTTGTACCTAGAAAGGCTTAAGATGGTGCCACCTGACTGAATCCTTGATGCTTGCTACTGAAATTGTAATGGATGAGTATCCCTTACAGAAAGACTTTTTTTTTTAGATCTTTACTAAATGTAACATTTTTAAAAAAAGTGACAAGTGTACATAAACAATAACAGAAAACAAAACCATAAAACAATTCCATTACATACTTTATTGCAGTATATGTATATTTAACAATTTTCATTCATTCCAAGATTATACAAATTGCTGAACTCCTGCCTTCCATTAAATTTCACTCCTCATTCTAACATTATTCTGCATGTATTGTTCTTACACATTCCACTTACGTCTATGTAATTTGATCCATTTATTTCTACATAGTTTAAGCCTTCCCTTTTCTAAAGATGGTACCTCAATTTTTTTAATCTTCTTTACAATATTTAATGCCTCATTTACAGCTGATGTTCATTTTTATTTCCATTTCTAGTAATTGCTTTTTTGACAACTAATAGAATTAAACTTGGTAAAGCCTAAACTATATTTAGGTAAGTCACATCCTGTATCTCAACTCAAAAGAATAATTTGCTTAGTTACGGTTATTTGCTCCTCCAATATTTCTGACAAAGTACTCTGTAGGGATTTTTTAGATCTCCCAATTTTTTACACTCTCAAAAACATGTTTACAATTACCCCTCTCTATCCCATAACATATCCAGTATGCTATCTATCTGAAGAAAAATTCTCTGAAGTCGGTTAAAGGAAAAAAATTATGCAAGCACTTCCATACTAAAATCCTTAACGTTCTAGACTTTACTGCACACTTGTGAGACTTACAAATGACCTCCCACTGTTCCTTTGCAAGCTGTCCTTCACATCCTTAATGTGTGCACTTGTGAATGATCCTTTTTTTAAAACAACTTTTTATTTGAACTTACAACCAAAAATTATCAACCAGAACAATTCACACATGAATAAAAAACAAAATAATAAACTACTGACAACTATATACAATCATCCATTACAAATCAGCATAAATACATATATATATATATATATATATATATATATATATATATATATACATATACATATATATATATATACATATACATATATATATATATATATATACACACATATACATACACACACAACTTTAATACTTATCTAATAAAATTTGCAGCTTTTGCCAGGCTAGTCTTTTCAGAGCCATATTAGATGTTCTAATGGAGTTGGTTTGCATTTCTTTTTTACAAACACATTTGGCTAATCTTATAAAATCCGTGAATAAATGTTCTTGTTTGTTCTTCCAGTTTAGTGTTATTATTTTCCTAGAAATGGCCAAAAGTGACCAAAGAAGAGGTACCTGATGTTTAGGAATTGTACTTGGAATAGGCACATTAAATAACAACAAGGAATCACTAATCTGACAACTGTCTGATCATAATGCTTTACAAAATGTTTAAAATCATTCCAAAATTGTAATATAGTTCTACATTCAATGAACATATGAACCCAGTTAGCTTCCAAGGTTTCACCACATCTCCACCATTTCATTTCTGTACATTGAGTAAAACTTCTATTAAGAAATTTCCAGATGAACAACCTCCAACATTGAGAAGATGTGGTGCTATTTACAGATTGTAATAACTGTTTCCCATTATCAGCAGTGTTCTTTATTAACCTCTGCAGAATAACTCCAAAATGTTGAATCAAAGGCTAAAAGTTCTTCACGTAAGATTTTGTATATGGGGAAAATGTGTAATTTTTGTTCAATGTTCATCGAATTACAATACACAAAAAGTTGCAGCAATGTTGGTATGGAGTCTATATCTAAGTTTATTAGAAGTCTCATCTTACATTCAATAAATTGCCGTAGTGATTGCAAGGATAACCAATTATCTTGCTTAATGTTCTATCTAGCTAAAATAATTGATTGCATTTTGTTCTTAACTATAAATTGGTACCAAAAGTTTAAATTATTGTGTTTTAAGATTTAACAAGCCAAATATAAAGGCAGAGAGGTAACCAAGGCTTCTCAATAATCCATTCATAAAGTGCCTGTATCTGCAACTGGGATGTTTTCCAAGAACCAAGCTTAGATGTAAAAGCAAAAGAGTTTATTTAATAAAATTGTTGTCGGTAAGCGC
This sequence comes from Protopterus annectens, assembly GCF_019279795.1. NCBI lineage: Eukaryota > Metazoa > Chordata > Ceratodontiformes > Protopteridae > Protopterus > Protopterus annectens. Next base: position 188,803,405 of record NC_056740.1, read on the forward strand.
TTTCACATATGCTTCCTCAGACCGTTAACATTCAAAAGATCAGTCTGCTCCTTTTATAGTAGTCATGTGTTTCATCTTATAAAGCTTTAAAGTGATACAAACCAGATTATTGAAAGTTTCATTAAGGAAGGTTCAGTGTCATAACATTTCTATATTAGAGTAAATTCATGTCTATATAGAATTTGCTAGGTACACATCATTCAATACTTGCTAAAACATACTAATATATAATGTTTGTTGCTAGAAAAGCATATCTAAATAATAATAATTACTACAGCATTTGGAAGCATTAACTGTTGCATGAAGCTCAATAAATAAAATGGACGATGTCTTTCTTGTCTGGCAAGGTAATCAAGGTAATCAACTCGAACTTGATAGATACATGACCTTGGTCAATGGGCTGACCTACTTGAAATTTACGCATCAGCACTCTTTACACCGCATAGACTTCTTGGATGTTTATGTGGAGAGGGTGCTGGAAGAAAAAGTGAATACTCGTGTGTATAGGAAGAAATGCTATAGGAATGGCCTCCTACATAGGACAAGTATGCACCCACCTTATATATTTCGGAATATCATTAAAGGTCAGGGTATGAGAATTTCTAGGCTTAATGCCACACAAGAGGGTTACCTGAATGAATTAGATAAATTTAAACTAAGACTTGCTTAAAGGGGTTATAAGCCGCATGAAGTTGATAGAACTATAGAAGACATACACAGATTAAGATCAAATAGAGTGGCACCCTATTTCTCTGATCATATATATGAACCCATAGTTGGACAAGTAGACAATGAGCAAATAAAAATACAAATGTATTACACTAATGACAGGAAGGACATCATTGACATCATTTATAAGCACTGGTCGATTCTCACCAGCAACCAGGAGATTGGGTCATTAGTGGGCATCACTCTTAAGTTCCAGTAAAAAATAGGAACAATCTTAAGATGCTACTTTGTCATCGCCATGATGGTCGAGAAAAAGTGGCCTTGTTGGGAACCCACCCTTGTAAATAATGCCAATATTGTAAGTACATATGTGAAGCGAATACTTTTGAGCACCCAGATACTGGTCAGATATTCACGTTTAAAGTTGATGCCACATGTAATGCAGCTAACTTGGTATACTTGGCTAGGTGCCAAGAATGCTAAGCTTTCTATGTTGGTAAGACTAATAGGGCACTTAAAATTAGGATTAGAGAACATTTATATGCCATTAGGATTGGACATAGTAACAATGCATTGGCTAAGCATGTAGGCCAATATGGTAACCAACACAGCTTTACTTTTATGGCTATAGATAGTGTCCTGCCAATATTAAGACAAGGGAATATTCGTAACACTACTGAGAGAGTAGAAGTTAATTGGATGATTCGCCTTAGAGCAGACAAAGGCAGTGGCCTTAATGAACGAGCTTCCATTCGACCAGTGTTAAGAGCCAGACGCCTTAAATAAGCGCTATTTACAATATTAACAACCCGTATATCTATGTTTAGTTAGGTTTTAGTGTAAATATATAATGATAGGCCTTTATAAATGCCTTTAAAGTATTTTAAAGATAATTGCTATAAATGTACGTAATTTGTCAGTTGCTGACTTTTTTAATTTGTGTCCTTGACGATTAGCGACTTCTACTAGTTTTGTGAATATTGTTTTGTATGATGAGCATATTTATAATGTTTTTGACAGTTTTATACATGAATGGTATACGTAGAATAACACAGTTTAATGCATCTATAGTACATACTGGATACATTTTATTTAAATATTTTATTTATTGAGCTTCATGCAACAGTTAATGCTTCCAAATGCTGTAGTAATTATTATTATTTAGATATGCTTTTCTAGCAATAAACATTATATATTAGTATGTTTTAGTAAGTATTGAATGATGTGTACCTAGCAAATTCTATATAGACATGAATTTACTCTAATATAGAAATGTTATGACACTGAACCTTCCTTAATGAAACTTTCAATAATCTGGTTTGTATCACTTTAAAGCATTATAAGATGAAACACATGACTACTATAAAAGAAGCAGACTGATTTTTTGAATGTTAACGGTCTGAGGAAGCATATGTGAAAGCGCTTACCGACAACAATTTTATTAAATAAACTCTTTTGCTTTTACATCTAAGCTTGGTTCTTGGAAAACATCCCAGTTGCAGATACAGGCACTTTATGAATGGATTATTGAGAAGCCTTGGTTACCCTCTCTGCCTTTATATTTGGCTTGTTCTTTACCGTTTGGTTTCTGAACAGAGGGGGATTTACACCGTTGGATATGAACTTTTGGTTATTATTTTAAGATTTAACATTTTATTAATATTAAAATAATCTAGGCAATCAGGAGTGTAGGTGATAGGAAATAAGAAAAAAATAGTTGTTTAACGCTATAATTACTTTCTATTATATTTTTGAAAGCACAAAAGATTTGTTTTATACCATAGGAGAAATTATTGCATTTCTTATTGTATATACAGAAGTTACGAAGTTTCCAACATATTTTACTAATACCTAGTGAAGGCTTTATTTGTGTTTCATCTGTATTGCTAGACGTTATGCATACTTCTAACTGTTTCCATCTTGAGACATAAGTCAGGTTAAGCCAGTGTAATACTGTGTTAATAACAGCTTTTGAATACAATTCAACATCAGGAAATCCAATTCCATTACTGTCCCAAGCTCTAACATGCCAGTTAAAGGCTATTCTTCATCTTTGGGGAAACTAGAAGAATTTAAGTAATAAAGGCATTTATTTGTTTAAAGAATTTTTTTAAATGAAGTTAGGATTAGAGATTGCATACAGAACAAAATTTCAATGTAAGCCTATTTTCCATAGTGAAGAACATTTTATGCCAATTGTCAGTTAGATAACTGATTATATTTAATAAAGTAGTATAATTTAGAAGGACTGTCTCACTCCAGGTGGATTTAAAGGTAATTCCTAAATATTGCAACATATTTTCCCAATTAAGATTTTATAATCTTGTAAATGCCTATTGACTTTCTTATTGATTAGTAGAGTTTCAGTTTCACTTTGATTAAATTTTAGACCTATCTTTTCAAAAAACTTAACTGATTTTATGACATATTGTAAAGAAGAATCCATTTCTCCACATGTTATAAGGATATAATCTGCAAACAGTTGAATTTTAAAGCAATTATCACTACTGAAGGAACATCCTTTTATAGTCATGTCACATCTTATATAATTAGCAAATGGCTCTGTTGATAAAGCAAATAATAAGGGTGACAGTGGACAACTTTGTTTAGTGCCTTTTAAGATTTTAAATTATGCTGATAAACATGATCCAATTTTAACATAGGCTTGGCAATCCTTATATAGCTTTAGTATTAGATTAGTAGATTCCAGAGAAAAAGTATATCCTTTAAGATTTTTTTCCAGATAAGACCAGCTAATAGAGTTGCAGGCTTTATCAATATCTAAGCTAATGATAGCAAGCTGATTTTTTTAGTTTTGTTTGCAATATCAGAGACAACAGATTTATAGTATTATCTTGTACATTCCTATGTAGAATGAAACCAGTGTGATCATAATCTATTGAACTGGGTAGTGTATTATTTAACTTCTTTGCCAATATGGACATGAACATTTTATAATTGATATTTAGCAAAGAGATAGAATGATAAAATGAACATAGCTGCAAGTCTTTGCCTTGTTTTGGAATAGGGGAGATGACAGTATATTTCCAGGCAGGGGGGACTTTTAAATCATGTTTAACAATAGAGAATATATTTAACAAGATTCAAAGCGTCATATCTGCCAAAATGTTATAAAAATTTCTGGGATTATCCCATACAAGTCTGTGGCTTTATTATTTTTTTAGACTTTTAATTTGATCATTTAGGTCTATTAATCATATTAGCTTGTCTAATATCTTGTTTTGTTGCTTAGATAATTTATTAATAATATTGTTTTGTTTGAAATTATCTATTATATTATTTTCTAAAGATAGAATTCTATCATTAATCGATTTATAATGTACATTAAACACTTCTAATACATCTTTTAAATGTTAGCCTTTTCACGGAGTTATTAACTGTGCATTTGATTTCATTAATATGATTTAAATTACTGATTTGCTTGGTTCTAATGACCAACTTACGCAAGTGTTTAGAATTTACAGAGTGGGACTATAATTTTAGTCTTTCTAGGTTTATGGCAACTTTGTGGTTTATTATTTCTAAGTATTTTTTATTTAGAGTTAGTAATTCTGTATGAGACTGCCCATCATTCAGTATTAGTTTTGATTTTAAACTATCAATTTTAGTTTGCAATTCTGATAATTCCCTATGCCATTCTTTTCAAAAGATACCAGTTCTTGATTCTACCATACAGATAAGCCTTCAATGCATCCCAGCATATGGTATCTATTACTTCACCATTATTATTGATCTCAACAAATGTGTTTACTTCAGTTATAAACCATTCTTTAAAGCCTTTAATATTTGTTATATAAGCTAGGATTCTTTGCCAAAATATTAGTGCATCATTTCTCACAGTAATATTTAAAAAATGGCATTATGATCAGATAGTGGGCATGACATTATTTAAACGTAATTTATTTTGGAATAAGAATTATTTAACACAAAAACTATCTATGTTGGTTTGGGTTCGAAATCTAAAGGAATAAGGAGTATAGTTAAGTGAGTTTGCCAATTTTAGGTCATATATATCCCTAAGGTTCATTATGAAGATAAAATTATTTATTGTTTTAGATTGTGGTGTTAATTTAAATTTATTAAGTGTAGAAATATCTCTATCTGCTAATAAACAATTAAAATCCCCAGCCATAATCATTTTGCCCTTAGCATGTAGAGTAATCATATTACGGTATTTATTTACCAATCTAGTTCTCAAATCCAGGTATCCAACTGGAATTATCTAAAGTATAGTATTTTTTATTGATCTATCGTACACCAAACAAAACATTCCTTCTTTATCAGAGAATGTATTTATAATTTCCTGCATATAAGTGTACATCTTTTATTTTTATAACAAGAGTCAGTAAATATAGTATAACCATTAAAGGATGTTTTATATAGATCTTTTTTCAATAAGAGAATCTCTTGCAGTAAGACTGTGTTTTATGCATTTTAATAAACTTAAGCAAACCCGCTCTTTTTGTATTATTATTTAAACCATTAACATTAAGTAATAGACACTTGCAAACTAGCATATGAATAAGGTATATTTAAAAAGTCTGCAATATGCTTTTTTATATAATAGTTGGAAATAACTTAAGTACTTTATCATGGATAAAACAAACATTTTGCCCATTAATTTCAGAAACAAATTTCTATACACAAAAACATACATGGATCTTAAAGTTCCTGGTTTGAGTAAATTATTAATCAAACCACCCACAATCCACAACTCACATTCCAAGTAAATTATTTTCAGCTTCCTCCTTGAATGCAGAATACTAGTATCAACAAAGCATTTGTAGTTGTATAGTAACTCAATGTAGATCAACTTTAAATTTATATGCTTACCAAACATATTAGTATCTTGATAAATGGAATATGTATTTAACTACTCTGGGTTAAGGTATAGAATGAACAGTCAATGTAAAAATTAAACATTAACTTTGCAATTTGCATATATTCATCTCAGGTGTGATTGATTGTGCGTGTGTCATGTTTAAATAGTAGCCTATATGTTTTTTAATCTTGCTAAATAGCCGCACCACTATACAGTAGGGATACAAAAAAAATTACAAAAGACATACGCAAAAGAAAGCCCAACACCTAACAGGCAAAGAAAAATGATACTGTACAATTCAATGACTAAAATAAAGATGATATACTTGAGACCTTCCATGTCTCCAAATATATGTCTCACCTTCTTCGACAAGTCTGAATAGTCCAACAATAATGAATGGCAAAGTGCCCCAAATCAGAGAACATCTTTTAAAGATTCATTAATATGGTAATAAGTTTTCAACAGTAAACATTTATTAAACTATAACTATGTAGCTCTAGTGTACATTTTCATTTACTGAAGGTGTTTGTTAGTGAATTAGGTGGAAATCAAATAGATTTGCATGTGAGAAAAAAAGAAAACATCGCAATCAAGGCCTGCTCATTCCCGGAATCAGTGTTTTGGACCAAGTATACCCTACGTTACAATCGCATAAATGCCTTATTTAATGTTCTTGTCAAATTTCATTAAATGATACCTGTTAACCAATACCTCCTATCACTGTGTTAACTGTATTGACTTGTATTTTCACCCTTAAAATCACACAGATCATTCATCAAAAGTTTTATAAAATGTGGCAGCAAGGAATATTAAACAGAAAAAACAAAAGTAGAATATGATACAAGATAACTGAAGATTTATGTTCAACCTCACTGACACCCAGGTTTAGCAAAACTAAGTGAAAACTGATGTACCTTATTTTTGAGTGCTGTGACTTTGTTGCAATTGTTGCCTTCACTCTTTTGTGTTGCTATATTATCTAATGTAGTAACATTTTCTATTACATCCTGCCTTTTGTATTCTGTTTCCCAGGTTATGTCTGCAATTGACATGAAAAGATCAACAAAGCTGCAAATGAAACAAATATATTTTCTGCCTAACATACCGGTCATTAATATACACATTCTGGTCTCATCAAAAATCAGACCTTACAGTTCAGAGACTCCAACATTTCAGAATCTTTGCTATCACTCTCTAGCATTGTGCCCAATCATCCTGTGCATCTACCCTTCCCTTTCTTATATAATGTTCACATACGTGCGCGCGCACACACACACACACACACACACACACACACACACACACACACACACACACAAACAAAAACACTAGCATATGTACACACCAAATGATTTTGTTTAGGGGTGATGACTACCACAGTCCTACAATTTGTAGTTTATTCCCTATCCATTGTTGTATTGTAGTAATTGTCTACTCAGTGTGTTACATGTAGTGAGAATCAATAAAGTTGCATTGCTAAATTGCTATTACATCAACGTTGAAAGTCCAAATTACTTCATCTGCATATTGACTTTTATGTCCTTTGAATTGTGAATTCCCATGTTCTTATACATTCTAAATTGTAATACATGCAACTAATGTTAAATAATGTAATTAATACCAATACCAGTAAATAATAGCCATGAAGTGCTCAGAATGAAACGTTACTGTTAACTATATTTTTCCCCTTCATGTTTCCCTTATTGGGTACCTTGTTAGCACAAGGAAAATAAAACAAATCACAGTATTCAAAATAGAAAAAGGCAATAAAGTAATACAACAAATAAAAAGCAACAAATATAAAGTAAACTAACCTTTCCCTCACAGCAAAGTGTAAGAGAGTCTGGGTGAGCCTTTCTAGTAAAGTTTAGAAATTACATGTTTAGAAAAAGAGAAAAAATACTATATATATATTAAGAATGTTCAGTTTATTTTTCTTTCAGTTTTCTATTAGTGCCTTCTTTCACAGTCCATCCATTTTTCATTGCATGTCTCTTCAGGCTTTGTGCTGACCAGTCCATATCTTCTGTTTCATATATTAGGTTTTTCTTTTGGACAAAATCCATAGCTTCTTGCAAACAGCCAAAGATCTTCTCACCATCAGACAAATATATTTTTATCTTAGCCGGGAATAACACTGAGCATTAATGTTAGATTTTTTGAGAGACTTTATTAAAGAAACACATTCTTTTCTTTTGGCAATAACAGAAGAGGTATAGTCATTATCAAAGTGAATATTTTTACTATTAATTTTGACAGGTGGATTAGACCAGGCAGATTTCAATACCAAGTCCTTACTTTGAGTGGACAAAAATCTATTATAGATCTGGGAGTAGAAAAAATGCCAGTTGGAGCTGGTTTTGATAAAGACCAATGGGCTCTTTCAATTCCAAATGAAAGAGACTCAGGTAAGTTTAGTACTGTGGGTAACCAGTTTTTTAAGAATTGTATCATGTTACTACCCTCTTCTTTTTCTGGGATCCCATAAATTCTTATATTGTTCCTCCTTGATCTACTCTCTAAATCTTCTACTTTTTCTAAAAGTTTATTATTCTGCTTCAGAAGGAATTAATCCTGACTTTCCCACTCAGACAACCTGCCAATGTCAGTCACTGCTTCTTTAATACAAGAAATTTCTTCAGCATGTTTTTGATTAACTCATTGAGTAGATCTAGTTGTTTACTGCTGTCTTGTTTTATCTTGTCAATTTTCTTTTCCAGTTTGTCCATTTTGATTGAGAGTTCCTGAATATTTGTAATTATAGATTGTAGTTCCTTCTTCACTGCACTCTCCTGATGCGAGTACTTCGAGTTACTCATATGTGTCTCTTGTTGAAAACTTCTGACAGGAAAAATAAAAAGGGATGTACTAATACTAAATTGAAGAAACAAAAGTAGAAGTAGATGAGTAGTTTTCTTCAAAAAGTAAATAAAATTTCCTGTCAGAATAACAGAAAATAAATTGGCAGAGCTAAAATTCCGAGCTGTTGGCATTTTGGCATCCCCTCCACAAATGATGCTTTTCTGATGTCTACAAAGAAGGCTCCTGTTTTCAAGTTCCTTATTAATTAGTGTTGCCGGTGGTAGAAACATGCTGCATGAGAAGAGCTGCTATATGGTGTACCTGTATTTGAAACCATGTTTGGGAATAGTTTAGGATGTTATATTTATTTATTTTACATTTGTTGACCGGGTTTGTCCGAATGGGCTACAAATGCTATTTTCTGCAGAGGCCTGAGGAGAAAAGCTCCAACAGAAAATAGAAATTTTACATATTGAATACATATAGAAATACATTCATCAGTACCACAGATTACTGCATTACAGTGCCACACATTACATTCATCAGTACCACACATTATTGGATTACAGTGTCATACATTAAACTGCGACAAGTGAAATACATATAGAAATACATTCATCAGAGGGATACATTCATAATTACATATTATATGCATAACACTGCAATAGTCACATAGCTGAAATATTTTACTAGTTATGTTTGTACAGTGATGTACCAAGAGGAGCAGATAAAGTAGTAAGTTTGTTTATTGAAGGGAAGGAAGAGAGAAGTAAAAGGTTATAGGGGAGTGTTTACAGGGGATAATTACATTGGCAAGTCCATTTTTCATGAAGGTATTTTTTTGTAGCGGTTTTGAATTGATTGGGATGTTCAAGGGATCTTATATCTAGTGCTAGGTTATTCCAGGCCTTGGAAGAGTTAAAGCAATAGACTAGGTGACCCATTTTAGTCCTTCGCTTGTAGAGTTTTAGTAGCCCTTGTTCAGAACTGCAGAGTAATCTAGTGGGTAGGTAATGAGACATTAGAGATGAGATAGTTGGACAGAAAGAGGGTTTGTAGAGAATGGAATGAACAATCTGAAACTGATTATACTGAAGCAGGTTAGGTAATTCTAGCCAATTTAGTTCTTTTAGTGAGAGACAGTGATGGGACTTAAGACTTTTGGGCAGCAAATCTGACAATCCTGTTATAAGTTGTTTCTAACGTGTTTAGTAGTCCAGTGTTGAGGCTGGTGAGAATCTGGGAGCCATAAAGTAAAGTGGGTAAGAGGCAGGCATTTGAAAGGGTTAGTTTTGCTGTTTTGGTAAGATATTTTTTGTTTCTACAGAGAAGACCTAGCCTGAGATTGTTTTTCGGATACAATTATTGACGTGTAAATCAAAGGTTTGTCTATCATCAATAGTAACATCTAAGAGTTTTGTACTGGTGTCCACCTGTATTTGAGTATTATTTTGTGACAGTACAGAGAAGGAAGACTTTATGTGGTTAAGGTTTTTATGGAGAAAGAGTAGTAATTTGGTTTTCTTTGGATTAAGGATAAGTTGGCTTTCAGATAGCCAGTTTTCTACAGAGTTAAAAGAGGACTGTGTGTCTGATTTTAGTTGAGATGGTGATTCAGCAATAGTGATAAGTGTAGAATCATCTGTGTATTGTATCAGTGAGGATCCAGAACAGAAAGAGTAGAGAAGGTTGGTAAAGATGTTAAAAAGAAGTGGCCCAAGGATGGAGCCTTGTGGAACACCCATTTTAACAGGAAGAAGAGGGGAGAAAGCTGAGAGCCATTTGACTGATTGGAGTCTATCAGAGAGAGAGGTGTAAAACCAAGATATGGTGGATGGAGAGAAGTGTAAGTTTGCTAGTTTAAGGAGAAGAAGTTTATGACAGACTGTATCAAAGGCTTTATAGAGGTCAATGAATAGACAGGAAATAAGATTGTTACTGTCTCTAGCTAGTGATACAGTGTTTAGGAAAGCCAGGAGAGCTGTAGTAGTACTGTGCATGGGACGAAAGCCATGTTGGGTAGGTGTGAGTAGATTTTGTTGCAGAAGGTAGCGTAAGACTTGATTGTGTATACATTTTTCCAGACTTTTGGGGAGTGGTAACAGTATGGCTATGGGTCTAAAATTGGTTACATCTGTGGAGTTTTCTCCTTTGTGTATATTAGTCAAAGGATGTGATTTATTAGGACCCATATAATTTTTTCTAACATATTTGAAATGAGTTTTAGTTGTGTTGTGGTCCTAAACTCAAAAGAATTAGTCGGCTTTGTGAAGTTTGACAAAAAGGGAACTACTGAGGATTTCCAGTCTTTTGATATTATTCAAGTAGCAAATGATTGAATATAGAATTAAATGAATAGCCTGAGGCTATTTAGGCTAGTTTTCTTCAAAAAGTATGCATGCAGTTCTCTCTCTATTCAGAATGCTTAATTAGAAAGCTGCCCCTAAAAATACTTAAAACTGTATTGGTGAATTTTAAAATTTTCCATTTCTTCTTAGAATCATGATTTATTTACTGAAGTACAGAGCTCACAAGGTCCAACCTTGCATTTTCCACAGGCAGTCATATTATGTACAGGATCCTATATGCAAAATCCACCAAACTTTAAAAGAAAGTTGCAATAAATATATACAAAATTTAATTTAAATACATGGATTACAGACTACCACTATACCATGTGTCACGTGATATGCAACAATACACTGACATTTTAACTTTTGATCTTCTGTTCAAGAAAAAAAAAATCTATCAACATTTAAAGAATCTAAATATACTATGTGCATCAGTTTCATGACCACTGATTTTTGCCCATGTGCCTGACTACCATCAAGCCTCTCCCCAGCCTGACAGGGCAATTTGTTTTTTTTTCAGCTCCTGTTTTTCACTTTGAGTTAAGGAGACAGCTGTCCACAGTGGAGACTTCATTCAGGAAGCCATTGGATAGCTTTACGCTCACACCAGCATCCCAAGAATTAGAGCATTAGAATGGCCTAAACCCATAACCATGAGTGAGAAGACAAATTATGTACATCACTATAGGGACTCAATGTCTTCCCCACATGACTGCATCATCTCGCACTTCCACTGTGAAGGTTACTGACCATCATTGGCTTGGTCAGCTTAAATGTCTATATCTTATCCCAGACTTTCCTTCAAAGGGTCTATGCAGTACTTAGATGTCTCTGCTCCAGCCTTCCCTCAGCATAAGCACTAAATCTCTTCCATTACCATCATGTGCCCACACATCTACTTAAGCTCAGGACACCTGGGCTGTAGTCAGGCTTTATCCCTGTATGTCACCAGTTTTGCTCTGAAGTAATCTGATCTTTCACTGCAACCTAACTTGTGGATTCACAATAATGGTAGGATCACCCTGAACAGCTTCCTTATCTTCCAAATCTTGGCAATGAATTTCGTTAGCACTTTCAGAAGCATTTTTCACACAGATGAGGTTAGTGCTTTATCTAACTCGGTGCTTTCAAGTAGCACTTGCACGGAGTTTAATCAATGCCACTCTGATTAAGTGCTTTCTATTTCTCCTTAAGCTCTACATATCTGAATGTTGTGCAAAGTAAGGCCTTTAATGTTTCACTTGACAGCAATGTACCATATAAATTACTTTTTTGTGCATTCATTCTAAAGTACTTATTGATCGTTTCTCTTGCTGCTTTTTGCAAATCTGAGAGATTTTTAGTTGATCTGTCACAGTATAATTTTTGTATACGATTATTTTCTTTCAACAAAACTGTAGCATTTCTTTAATATTCCATAACTTACAAAGAATATGACAAAGGTACAGTGGCCTTAAGCAACATTAACTAGTGATACTGTTGACAGGAAAGTCCCACTGACTGCAAAAGGTAGTATTTCAGTTTGCACTGGTGTCATAGAGGGATGAAGTCTTGACTAAAACCCAGGTAACCAAAGTTCAACTAGCAGGTTAGGAGCTTGATGGCACAGGCAGGAAAGATGGGGCATACCCACCCCTGGGGGGTCCCACCCCCCATTTACCACCACTGTTCTGACAGGGCTTTGACTGAACAACAAAGGCCTGTCAGAATTAGAGCAGATAGTGCTGTGAAGATGCGACAGTGGCTAACCAAGCCAGTAATTATAACCCCCATTGGCATATATGGAGGAGCACACATGCATGGACAAGAAGCACTTGCAGTCCCTTGCAGTGACAACTGCTCATGTCACCACTAGAGTTAGGGTTACACCACAGAAATGAAAAAACAGTGACAGCATACGGTACACTCATGGTTGCCCGGATGGCAGCCTCCTTTAGAAAATGTAATGTCTGATAGAGGTGTGGTTTGATGGTCAGCAGGCAACAGGACAACAAGCAGTACAAAAAAGTAATCAGAGTCTTCAGAAATATCATACCTTCTCAGAAAATTCTTTATTGTTCGGACCATATATTCTGCTTGCTCACTGGTTTGATTATATGTCAGTCTTAAGGAACAATTTTTAAATTCTACCTGTTTTGCAAAAGTATGACAATTATGGCATACGAAATGCAGAACATTACCTGATTATTCCACCTGATATACAATGTCTTGCAAAGACAGATTTCATCATTGTGATGAAGTTATGACTGGCAATTCTATTCAATTGTACTAGTTTTAGGTACTGACTAAAAAACAACACAGGAAGTACAACATACATCCTTATACTGAAACAAATGTAGTCTTAATTTCATTCAGAGAAAATCTGGTATTTCATGTGGTAACATTTCCTCTTTCATATTTCTAACAGTAGACTTTTGTGTACTTGCACTTTGGTATTCCTAGGTGTATCAAATTAAAATTATTTAACATAGCATTATGGAGAAGAGTACATAATTCTGTATTTAAGCCTTGCACACATGAGAGCTCATCAGACTATGAGAATTATACTGTAATGTTAGGAATACCTGCTTAGTATAAGTTGGCTACTGGCTTACTCTCCTGTAGTAATACTATTCCAAGTCCATAATGACATGAGAGTTTCTCATAAAAACTGATCCTCTTTGCCTTCCTCTGTGCAGATTCTTAGGCAGCTGTGAAATAACCTACACTTCATAATCTTTCCTGGGCACCATTTCTTTACACTCGAACAAGTAAGCTCTACTAAGTGCATTAACTACAAAAATCAATTTACCTGATTTGCACTAAACTTGAATATTAATATTTCTGCAAGCTCAACAATCTCTAAAGTCTACTGGTACCTTGTGAAAAAACTTTCTGAAAATAACATGAAGTGGCTTATGTCCTGATTCTGCTACAACAAATTTACACACTGATATAATCAGGAAATTCCTGGCAACCAAAATATCTAGCCAGCATCTTTCTTTCTTTCTCTATTTGGACATTGTGTGCCTGAACATTAGCCAAAGGCTTTGGCCCATATGCTATTGGTCTACTTTGATGCAGTAATACTGTTCCAAGTCCTTATTCCAGCCACTTGATGGGCAATTGATTGTGAAACATCACAAACTTCAAAGTAAGTGCCTCACTAATCCATTCATTTTGCTGCGAACAGAACCACACAATATTATGTTTTAATAAAACCATGTAAGATCATGCTCAAGTAATGTCTTGACTAGGCACTGACATATGCCAAGCTCATACTATATCATACCAAGGAAATAAGTAATGACTTGTCAAGGGATTTTCGCTATGGCATGTAACTTTCAGAGTAATAAGTTGTTATGGGGTTTTTGCTATGGCATGTAACTTTCAGAATCTGCATTAGACATTCAGACATTACGACATTTCTTATATATTTAAGAGTATCTACACTGATTTTCACACATTTCTACTTGGTCTCATACCTTTCTGCCTCACTCTGTCCAAAAAATTCTCCTGCTCAGCTGTTGCTCATACTGCGTCATCAATTACACTGTCCACATCTTCCAGTCTTTTTGATATAATACTGCTGGGGCTGATGACATTCAAAAGGCAATCTGTTATCTACCAATGGGAGTGCTAAGCAGCTAAACATGTTAAGTTTTGTTTTGTTTTTTTTTTTTATTGAAAAAAAAAAAAAACAGTTTTAGTAAACTTACCATAACAGTAGATGTTGGAATGAGTACTGCTGCATTTGCCTTAGCTATTTAGGTTAAATATCACCAGGTACGTAACAGACGGCCAGTTTCCAAATCTTCAGTGCACCATCCATTTGCCCAGACTAACTAAAAAGACAGGTTTGGCTGCCCAGCCCTTCAGAGCTTTCATGCCAACAGGGAGAGGGAGGTAGTTTGGGTGGGTCTACTTTACATTACCGACACGACACTTCACCGACACACAAAACACCGACCCCAAATAACCGAAACCACACAACACCGACAACTCACAAAACCGAACACAATTACACCGACACAAACAACGTAAACTACACATGACACACAATGACATATCCACTAACCCTAACCCCAACCCTAACCCTAAGGTCCGACACTACAGCACAGTTACCCTACCTGCACCCTAACCCTAACTCACTTAACCCACCCCTACACCTAAAGACTGTCACTATCGCACACTTAACCTACCTGCACCCTAACCCTAACTCACTTAACCCACCCTAAAACATAAAGCCCGTCACTATCGCACACTCACCCTACCCGCACTCTAAACCTAACTCACTTAACCCGTCCCTAAACTACAGTCCGTCACCATCACACACTTACCTTACCCGAACCCTAACTCCGACACTACCACACACTCACCTTTCCCACACCCTAACCCAAAATCCCACAATATCGCACACTTACCTGACCGCTCCTAACTCCGTCACTATCGCACACTTACCGAGTCGCGCTCACACGTTACCCTTGTCGGTCTTTCAGTTGTCGGCAAATCACCTTTTTGGTCAACTTACCTGTCGGTCGTTTCGTCTCTGTCTTCTGCGTGTCGGTGAAGTGTCGTTTCGGTAAAGTAAAGGGGACCCAGTTTGGGTATGATGTAAACAGGTCACAGCAACTTTGGCCCCAGCAGCAGAAGATTTCCTTCACCATTGTCTGACTGAAGGACCAGTCATAAGGCAGAAGAATGCACCTGCTTAATATGTCCACTAGTACACTGCAAGTCCCAGGAACATGCATTGCTAAATGAAATGCAAGGGAAGACATCACCCACTGCCACACTCTCATGACTTCTCAAAAAAGGATAAGATAGTTTGTGGATATACCAGACTACCGACATGTCCTGGATAGAAATCACACCTACTGGCAGAGAGTTTTGAAATGCCTGCAACGCAAGTAGGGCTGCTGTCATTTCCAGAACAATGATGTGAAGGCTGGGTCTATAATGGTGTCCAAGTACTTTGAACAGTCTTCCCTTTGTAATGCCCCCCCCCCCCATCCTATAAAGGATGCATCTGTAGTTAACCACAGCTGTTGGAGGTGAAACGCAGAATACACATCCTTCTAAAAACTCTTGGATTTGATCCACCATCTGATGTGGGTGCTCAGGGGCTGATAAAGTTGGGATCATTGGACTGACAGGGTCCATAGAAGAACTCTCATGTGAAATCTGAAAAGAGGGGTCAAGGTGATAGTAGAAGCCATAAGCCCTAGAAGTTTCAAAATTAGTTTTGCTGGGGGGGATGGGTGAGAAAATACTTGGTTTGCTGCTTGTTGAATGGTAATAATCCTGTGCTGTGTTAATGTGGCTATTACAGACTAAGTTGGATTCAATTTGCTCTTTCCCAGGTTTACGGTAGCCCTGAAGCTGTGAAGTAACTTAAGTAAAAGGTCCCTCAGCTGAATTAATAGACCCCTGGTCAGGGTGGTTAGGAGCCACTCGTCCAAGTACGGGAGCACCTGCAGTCTGAGATAGGTTGTCACTACCACCATGCATTTGATAATTGACAGTGAGGCTGTGATGAGTCCGAAGGGCTGAGCTCTGAACTAAAAGTGATTGTTTCCCAGACTGAAATGGAGGAATATCAAGAAGTGCCTGTTTACCTGGTGATGACAGTAGGCTACTTGGAGATCCATTAAGCACATCCAGTTGTTATTCTTGAGTACAGGTAAAATGGACTGAACAGTGACCATCTGGAATTTTGTATGCTTCACAAATTGATTTAGATACCTTCAATCCAGAATAGGCCTTAGGTCTTCTGTCTTCTTTGGTATACTCCATAACTTATCTGGTCTGGTGAGCCTGCTGGATGGCCCCTCCCCAACAGCTTTTTGACTTCTGCTGCTGCGGATTCCATTTGTTGGGGTGGCTCTAAAGGAAACCTTGGCTTTTATTTGAGGGTGGGAAAGAAATGTAATGGCGTATCTCTGATGATCTTCCATTCCCAAGAGTCTGAAGTAACGGCCACTCAGGTTTATGGGTGTAGTGATAAACACCCTCTAACTGCCAAACACAGTGCGGTAAGCTGAGCAACCCTTCAGTAGTGCAGAAAGGATTTCTCGGAGAAAGGACCACAAAAACCTTGGTTTTGCAGACCACTTCTACCCCTAAGATGGCGTCCATTAAAATGATCCCCTCTGCCATGGGGGGGGGGGGGTGTCTGAGGAATTGCCTTGTTTAGAACCCTGTGATTTTCTGAACCACATCTTTCCTCCTTGTTGAGTTCTGGAAAAGGTTCTTTGAGTAAAAAAGTAGATTCCCATGGCAGATAGGGTCTTGCCAAACTCTTCACTTCTGGGGAGTGTCTCCTTAACCTCCGGTACAAACAAAGTGGAAAATTCAAGTGGAAAAATCAAAGGGGGCATTAAGGATGGACGTCTTAAAACCTTCCAAAAATCACACAACTGCGTACAGCTATGCTGGTACCTGCTGCTTTAGCTGTTCCATCACATGCATTGAAAAGCAGGCACATGGAAATGTTAGAGATATGTAATATGGGCAAAATACTTTAGCGCTCTCAAAGTAAGGGTCACTGAAGGCAAGTCTGTTTTCCAAATCTGTCCAAAGGGTTCTCTATTAGATGAACCAATGCTTAAAATGTTGAGTACAACATGCTCAACAGCATTTAAATGAACATTCATCTAAGCAAGACCTCAGAATGTCAAAACAAAGAGTTTCAAAAAGTTATAGTTGGCCAGCAGTGAGGAAGCCAATGGCTGACGTCAGAACGTTCACGCTGTCTAGCCATTCTTACAGTCCTCCACTGTGGTGCAGTCTTGAGGTTCACCCTGTGTAATGTTATGACAGTCCTCTACTGTGATGCAATCTCGGAGTTGGTATGTTTAAGTAGGGGGGTGTGGGGAGCACAGCCCCCCACTTTATTTTGTTTGTCGATTTGTTTTTTTTTTTTTTTTTTGGGGGGGTTGTAATGGTGTACAGTACATTTTAGCTGTCAGCCATTGGATCCAGACAGCTGGCCAACTATAACTTTCTGAAACTCGACATTCTGAGGTTTCGCTTAGATGAACTTTCGCTTAAAAGCTGTTGAGCATGTTGCACTCAACATTTTAAGTGTTCTTCCATCTAATATAGACCCGTCCAAAGCCTTAGATTCTCTACTGGGAGGTGGACAGACACTCTTCTGAGAACTCTTTCCTCATGCATGCCGCTACAACTATAGCATCCACAGGGGGGTCCTTAATCAAATGAGTTTTGTCCTTTGTTGCTGCCAAAATCTTGTCTGGTTACTTGGGAATTGGCTCTACTGTATCAGGCTCTTCCAGCCACAAAATCAATGAGGATATCAGGAGGGAGACCACCCAGGCCCCAAAATCCTCCAGGAAAGTATAGCTGTGTAAAATCTTACCATAACGATGGATATCCTTCTTGTCACTGTTGCAGTATACTTAACATAAGGGATTCCCTGCTAAGGGTGGCGTGAAATCTGGCCAGTACATCAAAGCCTTTAACTACCTTAAGGTACACCATATGTTCCATGTATGCCCCTCGGGTATGTAGGGCATAAAAGCGATGTCCAGACGTACCATCCTCAGAACTGAATGCCCTAGTAGGAATGCTAGTCCAAGGAAAAGGTAAACAATATGTCCAGAACATAAAAAGAACCAGGGGGTAGGAGAGAGGGACTGAATACTTCAACAGTAAAGAGAAGGACATCTATCATTATACGATTTTACACAACTATACTATGTCCTTCTGTTCTACTGCTGAAGTATTCTTAACATGAGGGAAAGTGCCAAAGAAAGGAAGAAACTTGGGAGGAGACAGGACCAGTAGAGTTCTCTATAAGCCATGAAGAATGGCCCTAGAAAAACCATCTCTAGCTCTGGATAGTCCATCCAACTTGTAGTTTTTGGTGAAAGCATGCAAAGACCACCAGGTAACTACCTCAAGAATGGAGTTAGTGTCCAAACCTTTGAAAAAAAAAACATTAGAAGCTGCCACAGCCCTAGTATAATGAGCCTTAATAGAAAAAGGAAGGGTCTTACCATAAAAAATATAACAGCAGCCAATCTCAAAGACATAGGATGAAAAGAAACAAAAAGCTGATCAGATTTCCTGATAGCCTTAGTCTTATCCAAATAAAATCAGAATTGTCTATGCACATCCAAGGTGTGTAGTACATTCTTGCTAGCAGATTGTAAAGAAGGGAAAAGTATGTAAATGAAAGGATTAAGTGACAACTTATTTACTGCATTGGGCATAAAATGATTAGTGTGCAAGGACACCCTGTCCTTATGAAAAACCAAAAAAGGAGGACAAGCCATAAGGGCTTGAATTTCAGATACCAGTCTGGCTGCAGTAAGGTCTAACAGAGCAGTCTTCCAAGAACTGTGCTGCAAGGAAGCTAAAGCCACAGGCTCAAACTGAGTGAGAGTCTGTTTCTCCAAACAAAATTAAGATCCCATGGAGGTCTAATGTGAAGGACGCTTTTAAGAAATTGCTTTACCTCAAACTTAGAAGCTAAAGGAGAAGATAATGGCAGACAAGCTGAGATAGCGGATAAGTGACACTTAATGGAGGAATAAGCCAACCCAGCACTGAGCAATTCACACAAATAAGAACCACAGGAACATCCAAAGAGAGTAGTTCCAGGTTACATGAAAGACACCAGACAGAATACCTTTTACATTTGGATAAGTAGGATTTCCTGGCCTCCTACAAAACCCGAAGCACATCCTCAGAGAAAAAGTGTCTATAAAGAATCAAAATCCTATCATCCACAGAGTCAGATGAAGAGTGGACAGGTGGGGATAGATTACAGATCCTTTCTCTTGTGTGAGTAGGTCCACTCTGAGGTAACTTGTGATGATTGCCCTTGGCTAAATGCAGACGAGGGAACCACAGCTGTCTTGGCCAAAAGGGAGTCACCATCAAGATTTTGTTTTGTCCTGTTGAATCTTGAACTGAACTTTCAGAATGAGAGGAAGTGGGGGGGATGCATACAGAAACATCCTCTTCCAGGAAAATGAGAGAGTGCCCACCTTCCAAACCAGAGGGAGCAAGCAACTTGGGAGACCAAACTGACTATCAAAGATGGCGTTCAGACTGGCAGCAGAGAAGTTCGAGGATGGTACATCCAGATGCCACTTTTATGTCCTATGTACGTGAGGAGCATATGTGCGATGTACAGTGTACCCTAAGGTAGTTAAAGGCTTTGGCATACTGCCCGGATGTCGGGCCGCCCTTGGCAGAAAATCGCTCATGTTAGAATACTGCAAAAGTACAACAGAAGAACATCATAGATTCTTCCAGGGAAGGTAGATCTGTGGACCACCCTCTTTTTATTTCACCAATTCTAGGATTTACTCAAAGGAGAAATCTTCAAAGGGGGATCTAGGGGATCCCTCCCCTTCATCCAAATTCATGTCTTCTGTGACAGATTCCAGTAATGAATCCAAGTGCTTCCTTTCACAAGTCTGTTTCCTATGGACCTATCACTGGGGAACTTCCGGTGATGGGCCTAATCAGACTGGGAACTCAGTAAGAGAACTCCCTAAGGCTTTAGGGCAACTGACGGTCCCTGTTGACATGAAGGACCAGAGTATGAAGCAGTATACATAGGATGTTGAGTTAACTCTTGGAGAGAATTCACCAGAAAGCCAGGAAAGCCAAAGTGGAAACCAGAGTCAAGGAGATCTCTCTAATGGGGGGAATACAGAGAGCTCCCTAGGCTCTGATCTGCCCCAGTTCCAGTGCCGACATCAGAGCTGAGCTGTCAAAAGCCAATAGTCCAACAGGGAGGGGCAGATCTGAAAGTTTGTCGAGCCATCCCCTCAGGCACTGTCCCCTATGCTTTAGCTTCAATTCCTGTCTTGATCCAACAATTTCAGATTCAAGAGAGAGACTGGGGGATAGTCAGGGCCAAAGTGGAATGCACTACCAGAATCGAAATAGGTGTCCTGGGAATGTTCTGATCGGAGGACGTCAGTTCGGAAGATCAGACCTGTAATGGAGTCACTGGTGGAGGGGTCAATGGCACTGTTCTTGGTTCAACGTGCAGTGGATGGAGCCTATAGGACCCCCAACTGTATCTACATTCGTAGGAACCTCCACTTCATTCTGTCAATGTTGGCTTTGGTAAGGCTCCTGGAAGAATGGGCAGATCTTGAAGAGGAGATCCAGGAAGACCTGGACCAGTGTTAAAATATCAACAAATGGTATAAAGGTTTAACTGGCTCCGGGGGGAAAAAGTAGCAAGGAAGAATGAGAACATATCCAGGTAGATTTCAAATCCAACGATTTTGGTATTTTTGGATCAGACCCACAGAAACTGCTCTGTCAGGAGACCATTTTTTGGCTTTCTTGAGCCCCTTCTCTGTAGTCTTGCTCTCCAACAACTCTGTTTGCAGAGTTCTTTTTCCTTCTCTTTAGATGTACAGGGAAAGGGGCTTCCACTGTTTTACTAGGGGAACTTTGAACTGTAAAACAAAGCTTTAAAATTAACTTGTCACTTCTACTTTGAATGGCTTTGTGATGAAAAGAAGCACAGGTTTCACAGTCTATGCCCAAATAAGCCTCTCCCAAGCAGAAGACACAAAGGGAGTGGGAGTCTTGTGGAGGAATTTTTGACCATATTTTGAATATTTTTTAAAAATTTTAATCAGCCATACTAGTAGGATGACTGGATAAGAAATCATCAAGCACACACACACACACACACACACACACACACACACACACACACACACACACAAAGTGCGCATGCACACACACCAGAGTAATCTTGAAATCTTTTCTATGAATATGAAAGAGAAAAAAAACATCACTAACTAATGGAAAACTTTAAATTATAAAACTAACTATCTAAGGCTACATAAACAGGCAATCTAAATATTATCTAAAGTTGTCAAAAAGACAACCGGTAGGGAAGGAAAGTGCAAAGCCCCAGATGAAGCTATAAGAAATTAAGATTAAGTGAAATATTTTGAAAAGATTTATCTTAAAATGGAGATTAGAGCCATTATGACAGTTTGGTTCAAGCAAACAAAATCTGAGGCAATCTGATGAAGGAAGAGGAATTATAGGTCGGGGAACAGTCCGATCCCTGGATCCTAAGGTTTTGAAGGTGATGAGACAAGATGAGAGTCAGATCAGAGGCCCAAAAGTTGAATCAAACAAAAATGGACACACTGGATCAAGGCAGTTTTTCACAAATGAAGGAAGACATGATTTGAGCCTCTAAACAGTGTACAGTGGATATAAAAAGTGTACACACCCTGTTAACATCCCAGGTTTTTTGTGATATAAAAAAAATGAGACCACAATAAATCATTTCAAAACTTTCCCCACTTTAAATGTGACCTATAACTTGTATAATTCAATTAAAAAAACAAACAAATCTGTTAGGGGAAAAAATATACAAAATAAAAAACGTATAATAAGCTAGTTGCATAAGTGTGCACACTCTTAAACTAATACTTTGCTGAAGCACCTTTTGATTTAATTACAGCATTCAGTCTTCTTGGGTAGGACTCTATCAGCATGGCACATCTTGACTTGGCAATATTTGCCACTCTTCCTTGCAAAAGTGTGCCAAATCTGTCAGAATGCGATGGCATCTCTTATGCACACCCCTCTTCAGGTCACCCCACAGATTTTCTATTTGATTTAGGTCTGGGTTCTGGCTGGGCCATTCCAAAATGTTAATTTTCTTCTAGTGAAGCCATTCTTTTGTTGATTTGGATGTATGCTTGGGGTCTTCATCTTTCTAGCAGATGCCTGAAGGTTTTGGGCCAAAAATGACAGGTATTTAGAACTGTTCATAATTCCCTCCACTTTGACTAAAGCCTCAGTTCCAGCTGAAGAAAAACAACCCTAAAGCAGGATACGGACACCACCAAGTATGGGGATAGTGTTCTTTTGGTGATGCAAAGTGTTGTTTTTGCGCCAAACTATCTTTTGGAATTGTGGCCAAAAAGGTCATCCTTGGTATCAACAGATCAGAACACATTTTTCCACATGCTTTTGGGAGACTATGTATTGTTTTGCAAATTTTAGCCAGGCCTGGCTGTTTTTCTGTGTAAGAAAAGGCTTCCATCTTGCAACTCTACCCCATAGTCTAGACATATGGAGAGATTGTTGTCACATGTAGTACACAACCAGTACTTGCCAGAAATTCCTGCAGCTCCTTCAGTGTTGCTGTAGGTCTCTTGGCAGCCTCCATGACCAGTTTTCATCTGGTCTTTTCATCAATTTTGGAGGGACGTTCAGTTCTTTGCAACATCACTGTTGTCCCATACTTTCTCCACATTTTTTCATGACCTGCAATCAACTGGACGTATAAGCTAAATTAAGTACACTTATCTGCACTTTTTTCATATAGTACTGCATTTTTTTTATTTCACTGAATATTAACTGAATTGAATATTGTGGTGTCTCTGTGTCTCTACAGGGAGCTTCGTTAGACGTGTAGCCAGTGGTAGCAGTGGAGGTAGTTTCACTTCTTTGAAAGTCTGTGTTTAACTCCTAGCCTGAGGGGGTTGTCTTGCCATATAAGTGTTACATCTTGTGTTATTTCTGCTAAATATCTGAGCTGTTCTCTGCCTAAGATTTACCTGAAATCAACTGGACGTATAAGCTAAATTAAATACACTTTTACCTGCACTTTCTTTATATAGTACTGCATTTTATTTATTTTTTTCACTGAATATTAATTGAATTGAATATTGTGGTCTCTCTGTGCCTCTACAGTTGGTTCCCTACCCTCCTTCCTGTTCTTGTTGTGATGTTAATCTTGGTGGCTTTAAAACTGCACGCCCCTCTTGTAAATTTGTGTTTGGACACTCCTTCTGGACCCATCTCATTTGCTCACTCAACTGAGTACAGTGAGATCATATTTTGATTTCAGACACTCCTACTAGTCCCATCTCTTCAGTTTTTAACTACTGTGTACAGAGAGAGCATTTGGAAAGGACAACCACGATAACCTCTTAATCCTGCTCTGCCCTCACCCCCCCCCCCGAAAAAAATATTATATTTTATTCAGCTGTTCTTACTGTAACTGTCTTAGTTTGCGGTTCTGTGTGCTCTTATCTGTTCAGTTGCTCTTACTCTGCACTTATTACTGCTTATTAGTAGCCCCCTAATTTACTGCCTTCTGCATTTGTATTTAGTCATTTGCTAATTTAATTGCAAAAAAAAATTCTAAGCTTGTATCCTGCCTTTCCTGTAATTAGTCTAGTCCAGATACAGATTTGCTGTAATCAGGACTGTTTGTAAGCTTCTGAGCCCCCCAAGCCTTTCTGTGTTGGAGGGAAGCTGTCTAGCTCATCATTGGGACTGGTAAGCACTAGGTAGCCATCTACCACAAGAGGAGTGGTCTCTGGCCCAGAAATTGTAGTTTACTGCCTGTATGAGCAGTTTTCCATCTCTTTCAGCTTTCTGGTCTAAAAGACTGCATTTGCGTTTTTCCTGCCTTTCCTATAACTAGTCTAGTCCAGATAAAGATTTGCTGTATCCAGGACTGTATGTAAACTTCTGAGCCCCCCCACGTCTTTCTGTCTTGGAGGGAAGCCTTCTAGCTCATCAGTGGGAGTGATAAGCACTAGGTAGCCTATCTTCCACAAGAGGAGTGGATTCTGCCCCAAAAATTACAGTTTATTGGCTGTTTGGGGTGTCTTTCCATCTCTTTCAACTTTCTGGTTTAGAAGCATGCATTTGCACTAGTTTTCCACCTTTCCTGTAACTAGTCTAGTCCAGATACAGATTTGCTGTATCCAGGACTGTTTGTAAGCTTCTGAGCAGTGCCAAAGTCTGCTCTTCAACTTTTCCCTTAGATCTGCTAGTTCTCTCCTCTCCTGCACTTTCACTAGCTTATTAGTCTAGCACTTTACCAGACTTCTTGTAGCAATTATTGTAGCACACAAAAGTGCTACCAGCACTAAATATTCTACAAGGAAACAGCTCCAGTACTTACTATTAATGCTCACCCCTCTAGGCATGTCTAAAGGTCAGTTCCCTATGCTTTCTCCTATTAACCTGGTGAACTTGGGCATCCTAAGCCAATGTAGCAACTGCCTCATGTACACCGTGACAACCCTCTCCTCTTACCTCCTAACACTCAGACTCGCGAGAGATGCACTTATATATCCAAAGTGGAAGCCACGCACTCTTCAACCACGACTGGAATAGCTGGTCAAGAGGAGAAGGTCAACACTTGCACCACACCACATGGAACACATAGCCCTCCAGAACACCAGCACTGCCTTCACATAAAAATACAAACCATACACCCACCTTCACAGAGGCTCTCAATAAAAATCTACCCAAACAGCTGAGACCTCCATAGCAGAAACACAATCGACCACCACAACAAAACACTAACCAGGAGACATATAACTCTCCTAGACAGTGTGCAAAGCAACCAACCCCCCCCCCAAGGCAAAACAGCATGCCCAACACACTAGTCACAGGTGACTCGATAGTGAGGTACACTGATGTACCACTCAGTAGGTTGAACCATTGAATAAGGAGAAAGTAACAGTCAGCTGCATGTCAGGTGCCAGGATCCGCCACATAACGCATGCACTCAGGTCCCTCAACAACAGGTACAAATATGACTCCATCATTGTACATGTGGGTGTGAATGACCGGAGACGTAGCTCCCTGGACTACATGAAGAGACATGGAGGAGCTCTCTGATTATGTAGCCCAGGCAGGTAGGACTCTAGCCCTGAGCAGCATACTACCATCACCCAGAATTATACCACAGTATAATCAGAAAATGATTGATTTCAACAATTGGCTAAGTTTCTGGTGTCATTCTAAGAGGATGCATTATCTGTATGCCTGGGATGACATGATTGACAGACCTCGATGTTTTGCCAGAGATGGCCTGCATCGGTCAATCCATGGGCTTTTGGATAATGGCCAAGGCTCTTGCCACCCCTATAATGCCTTTTTTAGGTAGTGTTCCAAAGACCAAATTACCACCGTAACAGCTACAAACAATGCAATCTGAGGGTCATGCTGCTCAATGCTAGAAGTCTAAATCTCAAAATGCACTTGCACAAAGCACTCCTTAAAATGGAGAACATCAGCATTTGTGCTGTAAAAGAGACCTGGTTCAAGGTAGCAGAAAGCACCCCTGCATTACCAGGCTATAACTCATTCCATATCATTTAGCTCCAGAACTTGGACTGAAGCTCCAAAGGCAGTGGTTTTTCCATATTCATAAAGGATGTGCTCACCTCCAGACTGGTAGCCTGCATCAGAGATACTTCAGGTGCAGCTAACATTGGGTAAGACGGTGGTTCAGGTCGTAGCCTGCTATATGTCCCCAACCTTGTCCCAAGACACATACTCCACGTTCCTAAGCACCCTAGAGAATATTAGGGTCCAACCTAACACACACAAACTGGGTGACTTCAACTACCCCTCCATTAACTGGGAAAATTACTCGTGTACCAATACACTTGCCCATTTCCTGGAATTCATTAATTCCAATGCCTTGGACCAGCTCGTTCGTACCCCCACTAGAAGTAGCAACATCCTTGACCTGGTCATTACTAACATGAGCAACTGTTGCTCTACACCAATAGTCAACTCCTCCATGGTTAGATCTGACCACAAACTAATCACCTTGGAAATCCACATCCCTCCCACCCCCACCCCTCAAAGGTAACCACCATGAAAAACTTCTCCAAAGCTAACTTTGGGCTCCTAAATAAAGAGGTGGCTAACTTCACGGCACCCATGCAAATGGAGAATAGTTGCATGACCACCGAATCATACACCAAAGCACTGTACGAACACGTACACAAATGCATATATTGCGCTATACCTAATAGAACGAAGACGCTCTCCACAAAAAAAAAAAGAAGCCAATCTGGTGGTCCCCTGCCATAAACAAACTCTACAACAGAAGGAGGAAACTGATGCGGAATAAGGTGAAGCTCCAAGACTGGAAAAACTCCCTTCTCAGCCTCAACAAAAAGTTAATATCCCTCATCAAATCCTCTAAAGCTAGCTATGAAAACAGAATTGCAACAGATAGTAAAGACAACTACAAGGCCTGCTACAGTTATGTAAAGAATTTCCACAGCAATACCCAGATTTGCTCTGAGCTACTGCACAATTGTACCTCCTGTACTGAGCCAACAGATATTGCCAATATACTGGCCGACAGATTCAGTGCCACCTTTACCCCTCCCCCCCCAAGGGACCTATCACATTAACAGTAGATTTCCAGGCACCCAGTATTACTGCTGCACAGGTTAAAACATCACTGACCAAGGGGCTTAGTATACAGCTTCCACGTGACCTGACAATATCCCCTGGCTGTGTTCTACATGAAGTACAGAGTGAACAGGCACCTCACCCGAGTGCCCTGTTCAATCACAGCTTCACCTTAGGCTGTGTCTCTACTGAATGGCGTATTGCTACACTCCTCCCTCTCCAGAAAGGAGGAGCGACTACAGACCCTGGGAACTATCGCCACATTAGCCTGACAAGTCTGATATGCAAAGCTATGGAATGCATCATCATGGACCTAATAAACAAGGATACAGGGAATCTCCAAACTCTGAATCCTACACAGTTTGGTTTTGTGAAGGGTAGATCATGCCTGGTCAACTTCTTTGAGTCAGTCACCAGAGCTGTAGATGAAGGCAAGGTGGCTCATACAACCTACCTTGATCTGGCCATGGCCTTTGATACCATTCCCCACTCAGGAATCATAGAAAAACTCAGCTAGGCATCAACCCCTATATCACTAGGTGGGTTGCAAACTGGCTCACAGATAGAACCCACAGTGTGAAAGTAGCCGACTCCAAGTCAGACTACCGACCATTCACGAGTGGAGTCCCACAGGGTTCAGTCCAGAGTCCTCTCCTCTTTCTCCTCTTTGGTATCTACTTATCTGAAGTCCAGGCCAACATGAAGGGACTCTGACTAACAAAGTTTGCAGATGATTGCAAGTTGGGAGCTATTATCAACTCCCCAAGTGATGCTGACATCCTACAGAAAGGCCTCACTGAGACAAACAACTGGTGTCAGAACCATGGCTTTAAGCTCAATGCCAAAAAATGTGTCATCATCCCCTTTGGGAAAAACCCGGTTCCCATGACCTACTACATTGATGGTAGTCCACTGAACACGGAAGGCGTTATAACAGATCTGGGAACACAGGTTGACAGCAACCTCTCTTTTGATCACCACATTGCCACTGTGGTCAGAAAGTCCTTCTATGTGGCACATCTCATTACCAAGGGGTCTGCATCCAGGAAGAAATAGGTCATTGTCTCCCACTACTCTTCTCTCATTAGACCAATCGAGTACAATGCCCCATTTGGCATGTACCTCACTAGACACCTGAAACAACATTTTAACAAGGGTGTGTTCACTTTTTATATCCACTGTATATAGATTAGAACTGCAGAGGAATAATGGGGGGTATGAGAAATGAGAGAAAGATGTAGATTACTAAAAAAGGAAGAGGCTTTATTTCATAGGAACAGCAGCCATCTATTAAAAACAAAAAAGATCATGGTTTGTATTAGGACTGTGAAACAAAAGATCTGATTAAGAGAAGAGGAAGATGGACACAAGCCATACAGAAATGAATGCAACTCTGGGTAGACTTTTTTTATAGCAACTTATTTTTCAACCTGGCCTGATCTGATGGGACAAGATGGAATAGGGGCAGTACTATCTTAATTTGCAGTCCATATAGCCACCTTCACAATAATGTCATAGTGGAATCCACCAGGAACTGAGGCTTGTTTTCAATCAGAATAATATTTCCGTAGAGAAAGTGTCAGGCAGAAAAAATATATATGTGTAGATGATGATGGGCTAAACCCTGGCAAGGCCAAATCAAGATGCTGAAACTCCACAACTGTTCCAAAAATGCAAAAATCACATGCCTTTCTTTCAGGATGGCATAAGCACATCTGTTCCTGCCTCATCCCACCTGGACACCAGGCATACTTCTCAACCTCTTACAACAAAAAGTCAGGACAAAGCCATAAATAGTGGGGAGACAAAGGCCCAAAAATAGGGACCCTTTTTAAATACTGTTCTTATAAACTGAAAGTTGATAAAACAGGTTTTGCATTAGCATAAATTTTCTGAAGGAAATGAAGTCTGAAACTCAAATGTCTGTATTTTTTTACTTCAACCCTTAATGAGTTACCACTGATTTGCCAAAAAAACTGCAATTTTATGAGAAACAGACCAAAAATACAAGGCAAAAATCTGGACATTCTGCAAAAATCTGTACAATTGAGAAGTATGAACCAGGTCTTCCCACTGAAACAGCACTGATGGAGTCGCACACAAGAATCCAGCCATTGTGCCAGCTGAGATGGCTAATTTTTGTAAACCTTATAAATTGTCACACCTCAACACTGGCATTTATATTTTTTATACAGGCATACTGAAATCACATTTTAAGATGCAGGGGTGTAAAACAGAAATGAAGACCATAAGTACAATTGGCATTAAGGTCATGAATGGAAAACAGCAGAAAGAATAAACCTTATAATGTTTGTAAACTAGAACTAATTAAAGAAAAATAGTGTCACTTGACAACTATGAAATAAGTCAGAAACGGAAAAAAGAAGGCATGAGGTAGAAGTATACATGCAGAAAAAGAAAACGATTCCAAAGCTATGAAAAGCCAACAAAGGAAATCAGTTTGTAAAGGATTTCACTGGGAGTAAAGGGTCAGGCAGCAATGGTTGTTTTTGTTTCTTTGATCAGAGGAGGCATGAAGCTAATACAAATTCAGGATGATAAAACAGTGCTTGTGAAAGGGGAGGCAGTCTTTGAAATAAATATCTAATTTCCCTACAAACTTTAAGCATGCATTTTTTTCTAGCTCCATAACTGACAGCCATCAAGATCCCACTATGACTGTGCCCATTTAATCCCTATAACCAGATTAAGAACTGCCAATGACTTGGCCGTCATCTAGACAACCATGAGGGATTTTCCACGTCCTGGCCCCAATCCTTCCCCCTACAGCTAACATGCATCCTTGCATATGCAAGGGTCTGCTATACCATCCCTTTATGAACATGTGTAAAAGTAGTACTTATGCTACCATCCCAGCCAGTACTCTGCAAGTTGTGCATTCTACACTGCTGGCACCTAATGGGCAGAGTTGTCTGCTAGCTCAACTCAATACCACCCTCACCAGTTCCCCCACTACCCAACTCATTAATTAACCACAAGTTTTCTGGGTCACAGTCATGGCTTTAGGCTATAGTGGAGATGGACTCCACTTAAGTGTGGGCCCATGACCACAAGTGACAGTACCAGAGTGCACAGAGTTGTCCATTGCTGAATAACCAACTGTGGCTTTTGTTTTTCCTCATGGTCCACATTGTTGTTTTTGAGACAGATAGCCAATATTTTTCATCCCCAAGTCTAAGAGGGTCCTGTTTTTACCATGAGGCTTCAACCAGGACATGAGTTCACCTTCTGGGTCTACCTCTTTTCTCACCTGTGCCTTCAACCCACTAGAAGCCTCTTGGCAGCTACAGGTAGGGCTCTGTTACCACTCACTAGGACTGCCCTGCAAAGAACCAGTCTCTTAAAGCTAATAACTCTGAGTTAGTGAAGAAAACTGGTCTAGCAGTATGTCTGTCAGAGGCAACATCCCAGTTACTAAAAACCGGCAATGTCTACTACAATATAATTAACAGAGATAAGTGGGTAGAAGTGCTGTATTAAATAGGCAACATAGATATGTATGGGATTTTAATATTGGTACAGTAGTCGCCACGTGGTGACTTCCAAGTGTAATAGGCAGGCTTCATATAACTAATAACCACCCTTCAATGAGTTCTTAAGTAGCAAAAGTATTACAACATTCAAATGGGCAAACAAATCTGTTAAAAATAAGTGCACTTAGATTTTGGCAAAGAATACGACTTGGTCCCTCACAATATAACACCTGAGAAAGAGAAGACTGGTAACACACAGGACAGAATGGAAAAGAAAATGCTAATTAAGGAAGGGAATACAACAGTGAGTGACAGAAACATCAGGAGCTGCATCAAGAAAAGTTAATGGAGCAATCGAGTACTTAGAAGACCTAAATAAATCCTGTACCAGCAGCAAATGTAACTAGTCTACTCATTCTCTTACTACCTGTTAATCCACTTCTGGACCACTGACTGTAGCTGCAGCTTGATTAAGCACACAATGGACACAAAGTACAAGAATTAATCCTGGACAAAGTGCCTGTCCATTATAGATTGTATATATTACACACACACAGACAAACACCTGACAAATGTCCACAGACGCAGGAAGGACTCTACCCAGATGGCATCCCAACCAAAGGCAAAGAATAGTAAGGCAGCAGTGCTAACCACAGAAAAAGTCAGGGGAATACAAGTTTTTCTGCTATATGGCTTCTGAATGACCCTGAATTTACTTTTTAAACATCTTTATTAAAGCATTCAGCCAATAAAGCCAAATGCCACTCATTCAGAATCCATATAGTTGAAAAACTTGTACGTCCTTAAGTGCTTTGTCTCATTATTGAAAAATTTGGTAGTCACGCTATTGTTATAGACATAAGATTTTGGTTAAAGTTGAGTATTTTCAGATCATCGCCGAACTAATGCTGTACTGATGAATCTGTAAAAATGGAGAAACATGTCATGTCTACAACTGGTAGGCATTGCCTTTATTGGTCTAAATACTTTAACACTTTTAAAAAGTAAAAAGTCAGGGCATTCAGAAACCACATAGCTGGAACACTCCTGTATCCTTAAGTGGTCATTTGCATATTTCCAATGAGCATCTTTTAAAGGAGATTTAGGGTAGAACACAGTGACGTCAATGGCTTATACCCCCCAAAAAAGTTTTTTTTTCCTTTATGAACGTTTTACTTGTGTCTTGTCCTTTTTAAGTGACACTTCCTGTGAAGGAAAAGATAATTATGAATACAACAAAGCTCAAGCACCTCTGAGGATACTATTTTTCCTTTACATTTAACAGGGCAGAAATGGTCTCCAACTTAAACCTGTGCCGAACTACTATACACAGAGAAAATGTCTAAAGTTGTCCAGTAACGGTTATGGCTCCAAATTAAATCTAAATTTCAACAACAGATTGCTGGAGTCCCAACTATAACACTGAAATGATGACCCAAGGCTGAAAAAAGCTGTCTGAAAAATATCCCAGCTTTTCTAGCATAATGCAGTGTAATTCAACAATCAAAGACAAGCGGAAAATTAACTAAGGACTTCTGAGCTTTTCATAAGCAGTAAAAGGTTGGTTTAATTTATCACCCGCAACTGTTTACACTGAATATTTCGATTCCTGCCTTTCAATCATCTATTAAAGATTTGGACTGAACCAAAATGTCTCGGGTGGGTTCCCCCCAACAAAGGCTTATCTGTACCTGAAGTTTGCAGCACTTCATAATCCATCATCCTATAGTAAACTAGAAGAAAGATTCACTACACTTGTCTGTCAGATTGATCAACAACCACACCCCTGTTGCAACTTAGCCTGTAACATTTTCAAACCTACGGTTCCTAGCCATACAAAAGTTTCTACTTTTGTCTTACCCTGTTTTAAATTAACATTCAAATCTGTTCAAAAAGATCGAATACTATAACTTTATTCAACTGGACAGCATATACCATTTTAGTCATGAATGGAATACATTTTTCAATGGTTGGCAAAACCTATTGTCAACATTTTTAGAATTAATTGAAATGTTATCTTTGTCAAAGCAGCTGACGTCAGAATTGTGCCCACCTGTGGTGCAGACAGATAAAGCCCTGATCGCTGTCCAGATTATCTATGTTCATTCAATAGTATGGGCATTGGGGAAGCCAGGCATAAAAGATGGGAGTGAGATACTGATGCTGCCTGGCTATGCTGGGGATAGGGAGGGAGCTTGGTTCCCTGCTTTGATGACACCTACTGGAGAGTAGATCACCTGCAGCAATAAATATAGCAGGACCATGGTGTCAGGATTGCTGGACTGGAAATGCACATACTTCCTTGTAAGCAGCTATACAGGAGCTTCAAAGCTGCTAGCAATGAGATAGGAGAGGGATAATTCCACCAGAGTGGCCGACTACTTTGTTCCCTACCCACCAGACTCTTATCTCTCACCAAGAAATGACGCTGGTGTGCCCATACAGGGAACACAAGGAGTGGAGGACTCTCACCCTGACAGGGGACTTTTCTGGTTCCTTCCTGGTTTAAGTGTGCAGGTAAAAACCCAAAACAGGGAATAATGGATGATTAGTTTCTTGCCCTATCCTGTGTGTGGCCTGGGATATAAAATCCTGGTTTGGGGACTGATGTGCTTTCCCGGAGGCCTGGCTCCCCATCCATTAGTGAAGGAATAGATGGATTAATTATGTGAAAACAGAGGAGGCATTGGGTCAGTCAAGCACGCTTCTGGGAGAGGGAGCAGCTGTCATCAGAATTATTAATAATGTCCGACACAAACAAAAAATAAGATGCACTGGAACTAAAAGATACCATGTTAATACATTACTCTATTATGTAGCTAAAAAAACAGTACTAAAAGTAATATTTAAGTCTGAAAAACTTTGATGCATATGAATTTAGAAGTTCCCATGTCAATGGTGCAAAGGTGGAACACATTAAAATCCTTAACACAGTATCTGGTGCTTACATCGATTCAAATGCAAAGCTGCATTACAAAATGTGCGTTTCCTGTAGGATCTGACTATAAAGAGCATACAGATTTCGCATCTGCTGAACCATTTCACTTCAGAGTCTTCATTCAGTAACTGACAACTATTCACTGTCTGTGGATCTTCAATACTAAACAATCCTCATCTGATGGTATGGATGAAGTGATTTGAGAAATCAGCTGGGACAACGACCGGAATGTAAATGTAGTCATGAATGTGTCCACTACATATGATGAAAAGATACAAAGGATAAACACATACATTTCTTCCCTAAATGGATCTCTGTGAAGCATGGGATTTGCACTGATTCTTTCACTCCTATAGGAATACATTTCCCTGCTCAAAGTCTAAAGTATCCATCTCAATTTATTACGTTTATGTTTAATTATGGCTCAGTCATTTTTTTCTAAATGCCTATTCAACTTCAAAGTCTGATCATGGAAATCATCTTCAGTCAACAGGGACTGAATATTCCGTCAGCCACCAATTGCCTTCAAATCATTGTATCTGCACTTGTCACAAATAAGAAAAATGTTCAACCATTCTACAGGAATTCTAGTGCTGCCATTTCCCAGTATTCCAGCAAATCCTTCTCATCTTCCAATACGTGATAGAAAGGCGGTTTAACGTGAAGTAAATAAATAACAAGTCTCCCCTTTTTAATAACACCACCATGCTTTCCATTTAGTCCTTTCAATAAAGGATGAATCTTCTGCTAACCACAGGACATGTGACTCTATACAGAATAAACTGGCTCTTTTATTGTGCTTATCTCAACGTGGAGCCCCGTCTCTGAAAAGAGCACAGTGGACTTGGTAATACTGATGAACTTTTATCAACGATTCATAAAAAGAAGTTATGTCTTACCATAATGCTCCATCTGTGTTATTAATCTTCTTTCATTCATCACTGATGGGTTCAGAACAGAGTCGGCCTATTACCAAGCTCGTGCCAGCCAAAAACTCTCGAGCTAAGTCTCTACCCAGCATGCCCTTCTCCTGGTTACCTCAGATCAAGTTTTCTATAGAAAAAGAAGCAAAGCTGAGGCCACTTCTGTGGAAATAAGCTAGGGCACCACTTAGAACCAAAGCATCCCCCAGGGGTCTTTGGAGGGGGAAGGAGGGTAGGAAGTGATGAATGAAAAAAGATGAACACAGATGGAATGTTATGGTAAGACATTAATTTCTTTACCTGATGTTGTTAATCTTCTTTCCATTCATCACTGATGGGACAACATCCCAAGCTACCTTGAGGTCCATGGGCAGCCCTTATGGAACAACATTCCTCAGTACCACTGAGCCGAAGGCAGCTCTCCCTCTGGAGACCAACTCAAATTTGTAATGATTGATAAAGGCATGAGGCTTAGCCCAAGTAGCTGCTGTGCAGATGTCATCCATGGAGGCCCTGGAATGGAAAGCTACAGATGTTGCCATAGATCTAGTGAAGTGAGCTTTAACTTTTGGCATAGGTTCATTATTGAGGGAATAGATGAAACGTGTGCAGTCCCTTAGCCATCTTGATAATGCAACCTTGGAAACAGCCTCTCCCATTTTGGGTCCAGAAAAAGAGACGAAAAGCTGTTCAGATTTACAGATAGGTTTGGTCCTGTCTACGTAAAATCTTGGTTGTCTATATACGTCTAAGTTGTGAAGGAAATACTCTCCTCTATTGGCAAAATTTGGAAAAAAACACTAGTAGATCAATGGTCTGGTTAATGGAGAATTCAGAAACAACTTTGGGAAGAAAGGATGGATTCATCCGAAGTGATACTCTGTCCTTATGAAAGACCAGGTAGAGCCTCTTGATACACAATGCCTGCAGCTCAGAGACTCTTCTGGATGAGGTAATGGCTACCAGGAACAAGGATTTCCAAGACAAAAACTTTAGGTCACACTTCTCAGCAGATTCAAAGGGTTTTTTGAGTCAGAGACTGAAGGACTAGAGTGAGGTTCTATGGTTCCACGGGCTGTCTGACAGGAGGCCTGATACGAGAGGTCCCCTTGAGGAAAGCCTTGCAAAGGCATAAAGAGATAAAAGGGGTGCCATCTATACCATTTTGAAAATTGGAAATTGATGCTAGATGCACTCGTATCGTAGAAGCAGAGGCTCCATTATCAAAAAACTTAGCCAAGTATTGAAGCACTGCAGTAACTGGAGCAGAATATGAGTCTAGTATGTTATCCTTGGACCAGATGGAGAACCTTTTCCATTAATCCAGATATAGTCTTCTGGTGGATGGTTTGTGAGAGCCCAGAATGATGTCTCGAACAGGTGAGGAGAGATTAGCTTGCCTAGCGACTAGTGGAAGTGGAGAAACCAAACTGTCAGCTTGAGACTGGACAAATTTGGGTGAATCAACCCTTGGGATGAGTAATCAGATCTGGTAGAGGGTTCAGAATCCACGTATACTAGGTGAGGCTGAAGGAAGGGGAACCAAACTTGTCGAGGCCAGAATGGGGCTATGAGGATCACCTTGCATCTCAACCAAAGAGCTTTCTTTAGAAATTGTGGGATCAGAGGGATGGAGGATAAGCATAAAGAAGTCCCATGGGCCAATCATGGATCAGAATGCCCCTCTGTGACTCCCCCTCCAGGGAAAGTAGGGCAAAATAGCTGCTGCACTTGGTGTTTGATGGGGAAGTGAAAAGATCGCAGCAAGGCTGGCCCCAGTGCTTGAAGATTACAGACGCCATCTCAGGGTTGAGGGACCACTCGTGGGGCATGAGGATACATCTGCTCAGCTTGTCTGCAATCACACTGGAGCTCCCCAGGATATGCATTGCCATCAGAAAGTGGATGGAAGCTTTCGCCCACTGCCAAATTCTCATGGCTTCTCGACATAGGGGGAAGGACTTGGTTCCTCCTTGCTTGTTGATATACCAGACCAGTGACATACTGTCTGAATGAATTGCAATTGTCCCAAAAGGGAGAGCTGAATGGAAGGCCTGCAATGCTAACAGCACAGCTCTCAGTTCCAGAACACTGATATGCAGGAGGGCCTCTGAGGTGGATCATGTGCCTTGAACAGTCTTTCCCTGGAAATGTCCCCCCCCCCCCCCACACACACACACACACACACACACACACACACACACACACACACACACACACACACACACACACACACACACACCAGATCAGTGAAGTATTAGTGGTCACAATGGCTGTGGGCTGAGGAGGTTGGAATGGGCGACTCCAAAGTTCTACGTCTGGCTTCATCCACCAAAGCAAGTCCTGTTTGCAGGAGTTGGTTATTCGAATCTGGTAAAAGAGGGGGTGATAGTTTGGGAACCACTGACACAGAAAGAGCGACTGCAGAATCTGCATATGTTGCTTTGCCACAGGCACTATTGGGATTGACACAGCCATAAAACCTAGGGCTTGAAGAACTTTCCTTGCAGAGACTGTTGTTTGAGAGAGTATCACCCGGAGTTGAAGCCTCAATTGATGGAGTCTGTTAATTGGCAGTGATACCAGACAGGACTAAGTATTGAACACTGCTCCAAAGAACTCTATTTGTTGTGTAGGGATAAGGTTTGATTTCTCCCAATGAATCGTTATTCCCAAAAATTTTGCCAGAGACAGTTTAATGCAGTACTGTTACCAGAAGATGCTAGTGGGGGCAATAAGGAGCCAGTCATCTAGATATGGAAACACCTGGAATCCTTTTAGTCTCAAGTGAGCTGTTACCACTGCCATGCATTTTGTGAACACTCTGGGGGCTGTAGAGAGACAGAATGGCAGGGCACGGAACTGATAATGACTGGCTCCTAGCCGGAAGTGAAGCAGACTCCTGGAGTGTTTGTCCATCTTGATGTGGTAATACACATCCTGGACATCTATAGAGCACATCCAATCGCCTTCCCTTAAAAAAGGGAAGAATGTAATGAACTGTAACCATCCGGAATTTGGTTTGGGTGACAGACTTGTTTAAGCTGCTGAGATACAAAATGGGTGTCCAGTCCCTTGTCTTTTTTGGCACCAAAACGAATCTCGAGTAAAATCCGGATCCACGCTGGTCTGGTGGGACTGGTTGGATAACTCTTTTTTTGAGACAGCTTTATAATCTCTGAAGCTGCTTCTTCCCATTGACTGGGTGGAACATCGGGAAGTTTTCTTGGCAATTTTGGCTCACAAAAAAGGCGAATGGTGTAACCTCTGGTGATAATACTCTGCACCCAACGATCGGTGGTGATAGATTGCCAGGCAGGCAGCTTGGTGCAGAGAGAAGGGACCCCCGACTGCTTCCAGAGGTAAGCAATCATGCCGCTCCTCAGGAGTGCCGATAAGGCTGTCCAGAGAAAGAGTCCCTGGAGCCTTTGTTATGAGGACCCCCTCTGCCTCTATAGGGGCATCTTCTGGAATTGTTACCCCCTCTGCCTCTGGGAGTATCACCACCATGTGCGACACGGAAAGTACCCTGAGATTTCTTATGCCACATTTTTCCACTCCTTTGATTCCTGAAGAAGGTACATTGAGGGTTAAAAAACTATAGGACTATGGCAGACAGGGATTTTCCATCTTGCTCGCACTTGATTAGCGTGTCCTTCACTTTGGAGCCAAAAAGGGATGAAGCTTCAATGGAAGCATTCAGAAAGGAAGACATGAAAGGATCCACAAGGTCACAAATGCGCATCCAAGCATTCGGAGATCAAGTCCCTCTGGAGCCTTGTAAAATGTGCCAAATAATTCAGGGACCGTATAGCAAAGGTCCCTAATGCAAAAACACACTTCCCAAGTCTGTCCACTGCCCAGGACTCCCTGTTGGGCGGGTGGACAGCAAGACTTTCCACAGCCAAGTCCTTTTTCGTGGCCGCTGCCACCACCATAGCATCAACTGGTAACCCTTTGGACCAATGCAGATTTTCCCTGGGAGGAGAAAGAATTTTGTCTGATCTCCGAGGTATCACCTCAATGGAATCAGGGTTCTTCCAAGCACGCTGCACGATGAGCTCGTCGGCAGGCGGGGTCGCCCAAGAGGTAGAAGGCCAGGTGCAAAAAGCCTGCAGGAACACTGACTCCTCAGATGAAAGGTTGGAGGGCTTCCAGTCACTTCTCTGCATTAACATTTTCAGGATGTCTCTGAAGGAGACATCATCAGGAGGTGACCGTGGGGACCCTTCACCATCATCATAATCCATGTCTTCCATTAAGGACTCCTCGGGTGAGTCCATGTGCTTCCTCTTGCATGTCTTCTTTCAAGGGTGCTCCTCAGTGAGGGAGTCTCTGAGAAGGACTCGGAAGAGTGGGTATCCTGAACAGGGGTGTCCTGCAGCTTCTCTGCCCGATGTCCCAGGGGGGTGGTCTGTGACAGCTCAGTGGGGTGAAAACTGGTGTTCTGACATCAAAGGAGTGTTGCAAGAAGCAAGAGCTCTCTCCATCATGCAGAAGGCAGGCCCACCCGAAGAGGGATGAGAGCCCGGAACCGAGAAAGACAACCTCAGGACCAGGGGTCACACTCCACTCCAATGAACCTGCCCCCATGGATGGAGCCTCAAGCAGGATCGGCGCGGATGAGGCTATCGGCACTGAGGATGGAACCAAGGAGAGAGGCGGCTCTGTACCCCGGGCCAATGCGCCAGTCCCCCAATCCCCAGATTGACGTTTAAATGAGATACGAGCTGCTACCGAAGCCAAGTATCATAAATCAAGTCATAAAATCAACTTAATATAAAATTAAGTTTAAAAACAAATAGGCTTATCAGAGTCATTTGAAACAAGCTTAAACTGTTCTTTTATAGTAAATTCATCCAAGGCAACCAATCACTTCACTTATACTTCATTTAAAATGAACAAGGCAATGCCTTTAAAATGATACATACCTAAATAGCACTTAAATCACAAAGTTGTGAAACCATTGAATATTATATATTATTGTTTATAAATAATTGTTAAACAGCCCAAACAATGTTGTAGTTTAAATAAATGAATTATTTTGACAAACAACCTAACTTCTTTTTAAATAGTTATATTTTAAATTGTAAAAACACAATAAAAACACCATCATACACCTGTTTCAATAGTGTGAAATTATTCATTTACCTATACTTTTTTGGCTCTTTGTTTTAAAATTGGGGTCAAAGAAATGTTGTCATTAAGACCTGATGGGGTGGTGGAATTCAATTGAAGCAGCCATTTCATTTCCCTGGCTTCCACCACAATAAAAACACCATCATACACCTGTTTCAATAGTGTAACTTGTACATCTTGCCCAGGATTTTATGCTGGGAAAACTATCCGCAGGCTTAGAGACAGAAGAGGTGAACATCTTAGGGCAATTAAGAAGAAAGATATACACAATGCATTGTTTCTTCATACCACTAAGTGTGCTAACTTCAAAAGATTTATCTTTTTGTTATAGACAGTGTCTTTCCTAACGAGAGAGGTAGTGATGACAAAGTAGAGGTGGAAGCCAGGGAAATGAAATGGCAGCTTCGATTGAATTCCACCACCCCACCAGGTCTTAATGGCATTTCTTTGGCCCCAAGTTTAAAACAAAGAGCCAAGAAAATATAGGTAACTTAATAATTTCACACTATTGAAACAGGTGTATGATGGTGTTTTTATTGTGTTTTTACAATTTAAAATATAACTATTTAAAAAGAAGTTAGGTTGTTTGTCAAAATTCATTTATTTAAACTACAACATTGGTTAGTTAGTTAAACTACAACATTGGTTAGTTAAACTACAACATTAGTTAGGTTGTTTGTCAAAATAATTTATTTAAACTACAACATTGTGCTGGCTGTTTAATAATGATTTATAAACAATAATGTATAATATTAAATGGTTTTACAACTTTGTGATTTAAGTGCTATTTAGGTATGTATCATTTTAAAGGCATTGCCTTGTTCATTTTAAATGAGCTATAAGTGATGTGATTGGTTGCCTTGGATAAATTTACTATAAAAGAACAGTTTAAGCTTGTTTCAAATGACTCTGATGAAGCCTATTGTATGACAAGCGCTCAGTCTTTTGATTTAATGTGGATTTTTAATAAACAGTGACTCATAACTGCTCCGTGGTTTGTGATATCACTCATTTTTGTATTTTTACAGTTACTTTGTTTGTTGCCCTTTGCCCTTACACAGCCTTATAATCAGCCCATGAATATATTATATGGGCGAATAAACCTTCATGACTCCAAAGGCATTATTTGTGGCCACAGTGCTTTCTGCACTGAAACCGGTATCCAATTCATGTAAGACTATAGTACATATTGCATCTTGTAACCACCAGCAGTCCCACAGCTGTGTTAGAGTTGCAATATTCTATGCATGCTTTGCAACTATTCACAATATTCTGTGGAAAAAATATACACATATATACT
This sequence comes from Protopterus annectens, assembly GCF_019279795.1. Lineage (NCBI taxonomy): Eukaryota > Metazoa > Chordata > Ceratodontiformes > Protopteridae > Protopterus > Protopterus annectens. The sequence continues at coordinate 188,844,055 of NC_056740.1, forward strand.
GTGTATATGTATGTATATATGTGTGTGTGTGCGTTTTATACACACATATATATATATATATATATATATATACACATATACACACACACACACACACACACACACACACAGACATACACATATACACACATGCATGTGTACACACACATCATAAATATATATATATATATATATATATATATATATATATATATATATATATACACACACACACACACACACGAGTTGTAAACAACCAATGGAATAAAAAGTAATTCGAACTCTAGTTTTTCCAAGTATAAATGACTGAAAGATTGAGTTATCTAATACTGACTGAAATCTTTTCACTATTTTTTTTACAAGAGGGCAAGTTCTCTGCATTCCCCAAAACCCCATTAACTCTGAGATCACACAATACAAGGGAAAAATGAAAACACCTTACCCCAGCATTGTCCTTTCTCCCAACTGCTTGTACTCCATTAAGGAAGGCATGTTCCATATACATGTTATTCAAATCCAAGTGACTGAATAACATGTATTTGAACAACCTGCACTTTGATATCACTGAAATTAACGGTTTCATACACACACACACACACACACACACACACACACACACACACACACACACACACTTGGAATTTGTGTTGCTTGCTATAATCAGAACTTTTTGCAGTCTACAAAAAGCTATGTCCAAATTGCCTATAAAGTTTTATAATTACCCTTTGCTTCTCTGCTTTTATTTTCATTTTTTTTGTAACTTAGATCACAAACCAACAATTAAGATAAACTCAAAAATACAAAAAGTCTTTCAGGCAAAGGAATTCACGAACCACAGAAGAATATTTATTATTAAGCGCTTTTCGTCATTCACGATGGAATAACTTCTATTATCTGAAGAAGTTATTCCATCATGAATGACGAAAAGCGCTTAATAATAAATATTCTTCTGTGGTTCGTGAATTCCTTTGCCTGAAAGACTTTTTGTATTTTTTTTGTAACTGTCAGAATCTCACATCAATGAGAAATGTAACGATGCCCTGAAGTTGTTAATTCAAGCCATACTCTAATTAAATACTTCTGTTTTGTCATTTTTCATATCTAGTACTGTTCCAGCTCTTTTCAAAAAGCAGCTTAAGGTGAATATCTACTGGAATAACTCACATTTCAGTGTGGCATTCTGTATGTCTGCTTCTCACTGGGACTGTTAATATCTTTATAGACTGTACACTCTTCCATCTCCAATCCTGAACACAACTAATACAATGTAACATTGTTTGTGGGTTATGTTACATTCATATTCCTTTTTAGGTTTATTTTAATTTATGCATGCTGTGTGTTCGTGAATCAATGGTACAGGATCTCAACAAACATTTTTGTATACATGAGACAGATTCTTCTGAAAATATCTTAATATTAACCTGTTCCTTACACATTGAATAACTTCCTCTACTAATGACTTGTACACTCCTCTGTGAAGTCACTGCACAACTTCAACTAATTTGTAGATTCCTCTGTGCAGTCCTTTGTCAAGTGGAATGTGATTTGGCAATCAGCACACTTGTGTCTCCTGCCAAAGTGCTCTAGCAGACTGAAACCAGGCAAAGTTAACTTTGGGCAAGATATAAAGGCTAATGCATAACAGAAAAAAAAACATGGAAAACCTAGCATATAGAAAAAAAGATGAACAATGGACAATCACATTGATACATACCCAACCTAATACTATCCTAAAGACTAAGCAAAACTACTGTACTAGTCTACAGGAAAAACAGATAAAACAAACAGCATGCAGATTTAACTTGCACTACATAATGTTGCCAACTCCCTTAATCTAGTGCACACAGCATATCAAGAAGTGACAGACACAGACACCCACCAAGTCTAATCCAGAATGCAAATGACTCAACACTAATATGTGCTGCCTCTTCAATCAAATAGCTCCAAAATGACCTACAGCACTCCTCTGCAAAAACTGAAAACTGGCTAGGCCAATTTAAGCTACACTGCTCCTTATCAGCTAAGCACTCTGGATTATGTGAAATGCAGTGTGTTCTGCACAATTGAGAGTCACTTTCCTGCTGTTCAGCATACAACAGTGGTGGCTCCACAGTTGTTGCGTCTTTCGGCTTTTCCTGGTTAGGGGTCGCCACAGCGGAACTCCGGTCCGCTAATGATTGGCAGTAGATTTTTACATGCCGAGTTGCCGGCCCTGACGCACAACCTTCAACGAAGGTACACCCATTCACGCATGTCTCCACACAGAAGAAGCTCTAGCTGAGAATCGAACAGGACAACGTCTTACTGTGAGGCGACAATGCTACTGCAGCACCACCACCGCAGATACATTTCATATATCACAAATACAGCCAATCAGCATCAAGGTATATCAGCCAGTCAAAGTCTCCTAACACAAAACTACCCAATTAAGAAGCACAGAACTCTTTCAATCAAATGCCACTACAGCTTTTGCTTCACAATATCATGGCACTGAAATTTACTAGCAGTTCAAGAATTAAAGTTCTTAGATCATAAGTCAGGGAGGCAAACCGAAGTGAGAAACTGTTGGATCACAGGATATGCTGCTGTGCATGTAGGATAACATCATCAACCTGAACTCAAAAGACCTGAAGTCCTATACTTCAAAAGGTCTGTAATTTGCTTTTGTACACAGAACAGTTGAGATAATCATGTCATGGTGGTACTGTTTCTCGGGGCTGGGGAATTAAAATATGTTCATTTCATAGACTGATTTCATAGCTTCTCTTTCCAACAACTGTAATTACAAATGGCTTGGCATTAAATAATAATTTTCATGTCTAGTAAATTGAGCTACAGTATTCATTTGCTATTACAAAGGACTGTGAAAATACACTGCTCTTATGTAAAATGGTTTCTTAAATTTATTTTTAAATGTCATTGATGCAAGACCGTTTATTTTAGTGTAAGAAAAGGAATTATAAGATGTGTCCTCTTTCTTTAAATTATTGTTGCCACTAGTATGTTTAGCATGTAGTGTGGTTTTCTGTGTACTAGACATTCATTGATGATGACTGTGATTCAAAAACATTCAGCTTAATGATTTTGGCAGAAAGATAACTTCATCCAGGCCCCATGGAAAAGGTATCTCTTTGCGCAGTGCAATAACAGGGTGTTCCATATTTTGACTGTTGCACATCGCAAGGGTCTGTGTTTCACATTGGCCTGAGTTTGAAGCTTATGCACTGCTCCTAAATTCAAATAAAATTTAACTCATGGGGCCAGATTTTAAAAAAGTTGCTCTCAGTGCAAGTCTGCCCTGATTCAGAAAGACTTGCTCTCAGTATAAGTGACTTACTTCAGCGCAAGGCCTATCTATAAGCAGGTTTACACCAGCAGCCAGATTCCAAAAGGCCTGTTCTCAGTGTAAGTGGCCCATGGCATTTTCAATTCCAACCCACCAAACTACTCTGACTTAACATCAGTCAATAATACTGGAATTGAAATAATAAAACTACTGGGAGTAAAAATAGACCAGAAATGTAATAGTTGGTCAATACATCTGCGATACCCTTGCACTGGCCCCGTAATCAAGGAGCCTCAACATTGGAAGGATGACAAGTACACACACAGTGAAATACAATTTCCCTTAAGAGCATACAGAGATCACAATCAGTCTAGGGCTGGTTTCTCCCTCTTTCTCCAGATCCCCAATAAGACTCCCAACTGGCACAGCTATAGGGTTAAGATCTCAGCAGAGTGGTCAAGCCAAAACCTCCAGCACTCTCTCTGTCCAACCAGTGCTTCGTATCCCTAGCCAAGTAGCTCTCTCACACACACACACACACACACACACACACACACACACTTTGAGATTTGATTTACATACAAACACACAGACACTCCTGGGGATGGCTGGCACAGGCTCACTAGCTATGTCCCCTTCTGCCCAGACTATAAGGTAGTTATCACTGCCACCAACCAGCTCTTTATCAGCTACTATAAGGCCCTTACAAAAGGTGACCAATTCTACTGTGTAGTGGTCTATACATTGTCACTAAATACATATCCAAGAACCCTAAATGCTTAAATATCTCTAAACAAATCAGCCACAATTAAAAGGTTTAAATATATTTAATAATAAATAAAAGAATAAGACAATATTCAATAACTCAGCACAGTGACAACAGAATCACAGGAAATATTTTAAAACACAGCAGGACAGCCTCACATAAATACAGAAAACATCTAAACTAATCTTACTATATTCCTACCTATCTCTAAGAAAGATTACTGTAATCTAGTACTTAATATTAGCAAGGCAGAAGTGCTGATGAAAGGATATTTCTAGATCTAAAGACAAATACAAAATGTACAGACTTTCCCTGAGAGATCGTTCTTAAATTAATAACACATTACTGCTGGGTCAACTGGATGACATCACTATTTGTCACTTGCCTTCAGTTCCCAGGCTAACAGATACCAACAGAATTTAACATTTCTCTGTGAAAAATACTTATCTGTCAGAAGTGTGCCTAGAACTGGAAGTCGTAAAACAGTTAACCACTTTTACATTTGAAACATAGTAATTATTTCTGTTTCCAGATAACAGAAAGAAACCTCTAGCTGTAGAGATCCTATCTCCTAGCTGCCTTGAAACTGAGATGAACAGTCGTAAAACTCTCTGCTTTTCTTGAGGGTTTGCAAGTTAACTCTGTATGTTTCAGTCTCTACCATCAAAACATACATTTGCATAGGAATATAATTTATATAAATTTCTGTTCTGTTCCAGTAGGCTACACTGTGGTTACATTATTGAAGTTCAGTACATAATATACAGTTCAACATACACTTCTGCACCAGTAGTTTAATATCCACATAACAGTTTTCTTACTTTTGTAAGACAAGCACACAAATCATATTAATATTTCAGAAATGACATAGAATTGTTGACAAAATTTCAGCTAGCTGGGTTGGCAACCTCACAATTCTCCCCTCCCTGAAAATGCAAGCTAGTTTTTCAAGTGACCCTTGAAAAACTTTGCTTGAGAGGGTTGAGCCTAACTGGGAAAACCTTACCCCATTCCCTGTCTTGAGAGCCCATCTGCGTTGGCACTGCTAACCCCACTGCAGTGCTGCACTGTCATATCATATGCTTGCAACCCCAGGCTCCACCTTAGTAACCTGGCATTTTGCTGGCTGGCTTGATGTAGCCATGTTAAGGGATTGTGGTCTGTAACTACAGTAAATTTCCTTCCATACAGATAAGGATGAAGTTTCTGCAGTGCCCACACTATGCCCAGGCATTCCTTTTCTATAGCTGAATAGCATTCCTCCCTGGGTTGGAGCCTATGACTGAGATAAACCACTGGGTGCTCTCCTCCCTCTGAAGAAATCTGGCCAAGTACAGCCCCCAACCCCATGGTTTGAAGCATCCACTTGCACAACAAATTCTTTGCTGTAATCTGGACTGGCTAACACAAGGGGTCCTCCCAAAGCTCCTTTAAGCTAGTCCCTCAAAACCTACACCACCAAAACACACACATAGAAACACAAAACACACACCTACATTCACGGAGGCTCTCAGTAAAAACCTGCCCAAGAAACAGGGACCTCCAAAGCAGAAACACAAGCAACCTCCACCCCCCCCCCAACACAACCCAAATGGCACATAGCCCACAAACTCAGTGTGCCACTCAACCACAGCCCATAAGGCATAACAACGTACCAAACATTCTAGTCATAGATGACTCTATAGTCAGGCACATTGATGTTCCACTCACCAGGCTAAACAAGGAGAAAATTACTGTCAGCTGCCTGTTGGGTGCCAGGATCCGCCACATAACGCATGCACTCAAGTCACTCTACAACAAGTACAAATATGACTCTGTCATTGTCCATGTTGGTGTGAATGACCTGAGATGTACCTCCCTGGACTACATGAAAAGGGACATGGAGGAGCTGTCTGATCTTGTAGCCCAGGGAGGTATGACCCTAGCCCTGAGTAGCATCCTGCCATCACCCAGAATGATACCACAGTACAAGGACAAAATGACTGACTTCAACAACTGGCTTATCTGTCTGCCTGGGATGACATGATCGACAAACCATGATACTTTGCCAGAGATGGCCTGATCTGTCGCCCCTGGGATTCCGAATACTGGCTAAGGCTCTGGCCACCCCTAGGCAAGGTTTAAATGACAAATTTACCACCATAACAGGTACAGGCAAGAAGAATCTGAGGGTATTGCTACTCAATGCTAGAAGTCTAAACCTCAAAATGCACTCACTTGAGGCACTCCTTAAAATGGAGAACATCGACATCTGTGCAGTGACAGAGACCTGGTTCAAGGCTCCAGAGAGTACCCCTGCATTACCAGGCTATAATTCATACCACACGTTTTGGCCACCTAACCTGGACCGAAACACTAAAGGCGGAGGCGTGTCCATATTCATTAAGGATATCCACACCTCCAGGCTAGTTGCTCAGCATAATGCATCCGATATTATCCAAGTGCAACTAACTCTGGGCAAGACCACAATCCAAATTGTAGCTTGCTACAGATCCCCCACAATGCCCCAGGATTCCCACTCCTCATTTCTTGATACACTGGAAAATATTAGGGTACAACCTAACACCCTAATAATGGGTGATTTCAACTACCCTACCATTAACTGGGAAAACTACTCGTGCACCAACTCTTGTGCTCAACGTTTTCTGGAATTCATAAATTCCAATGCCTTGGATCAACTTATCCACACCCCCACCAGGGGCAGTATTATCCTAGACCTGGTTATTACCAACATGGGCAACCGGTGCTCCACACCAGAGGTAATTCCTCGTTGGTCAGATCCGACCACAAGCTAATTACCCTAGACATCCACATCACACCCCCCATTAGGGAAACCACAGTAAAAAATTTCTCCAAAGCCAACTTTACGCTTCTTAAGACAGAAGTTGCAAACTTCACGACACCCATGCTGACGGACAATAGAGGTATGACTGCTGAATCCTACACAAATGCACTTTATAAGCACTTAAACGAGTGCATGGATCATACAATCCCTAACAGAACCAAGATGCTATCCTCCAAAAAAGGAAGCTAATCTGGTGGTCCCCTGCCATAAACAAACTCTACAACAGAAGAAAGAAACTGTTGCAAAAAAAAGAGTAAAATCCCATCATTGGAAAAACTCCCTGGTCAGCCTCAGTAAGAAGCTGAGGTCCCTCAAAATCCTCCAAAGCTAGTTATGAAAACAAAATCACCACTGACTCTAAAGACAACCACAAAGCATTCTATAGCTATGTTAAGACTCTCAATGGCAATACTCAGATCTGCTCTGAGTTATAGCACAATGGCCCTAAATATTCAGAACCAACTGATATTGCCAACATCCTGGCAGATAGGTTCAGTGCTAACTTTACCCCCCTGTCATCTCCTAAAGGGCCCGTCTCTATACCAGAAGAATGCAAAGTTCCTGTAATCACGGCTGCACAGGTAAAAAACACACTAGCCAAAGCCAAGAACACAGCATCCATGGGACCGGACAACATCCCAGGCTGTGTTCTACATGGACTATAGAACAAACTGGCACCCCACCTAAGTACCATGTTCAATCATAGCCTCACCTCAGGCTATGTGCCCACTGAATGGTGCACAGCGATGGTTATCCCACTCCAGAAAGGGGGAGCCACCACAGACCCCGGAAACTACCACCCCATTAGCCTAATGAGCCTGGTCTGCAAAGTTATGGAATGTATCATCATGGAACTTATAAACAATGACATTGGCAATCTCCAAACTCAGGACCCCACCCAGTTCGGGTTTGTAAAAGGCAGATCATGTCTCCTAAACCTGATAGACTTCTTTGAAGCAGTCACTAAAACCATAGATGATGGTAAGGTGGATCACACAGCCTATCTAGATCTCGCCAAGGCTTTCGACACCATCCCCCACTCTGGAATTATAGATAAACTCACTAAACTAGGTATAAATTCCTATGTCACAAGACGGGTTGCCAACTGGCTCACTGACAGAACCCACAATGTGAAAGTAGCAGACTCCAAATCCAACTTCAGACCAGTGACAAGTGGAGTACCACAGGGTTCAGTCCTGGGTCCTCTCCTGTTTGGTATCTACTTCTCTGAAGTACAGACTAACACAGAAGGTCTTTGGCTAACGAAGTTCGCAGATGACTGCAAACTAGGAGCCATAATCAAAACTCCAAAAGATGTGGACATCCTACAAAAGGGCCTCACTGAGAAAGATGCCTGGTGTCAAAGCCATGGCCTCAAGCTCATTGCTAAATGTGCATTGTCATCCCTTTTGATAAAAACACTGTAGCCATGAACTACCACATAGGTGGTAGTCTCTACTTAACACCGAAAGTGTGATAAGAGACCTTGGGACACAGGTGGACAGTAGTCTCACCTTTGATAACCACATCGCCACAGTAGTCAGGAAATCTTTCTATGTGGCACACCTCATCACAAAAGGTTTCGCATCCAGGAAAAGAGAGATCATTGTTCCCCTCTACTCGTCACTCATTAGACCCATTATAGAGTACAATGCGCCTTTTGGTATGAACCTCACAAGACATCTACAACAACTGGAAAGGCCACAGAAATACCTCACAAAGAGGATTACTGGCCTCAAACAGATGCCCTACGCAGACCATCTCAAAAAACTGCAGCTTTACTCCGTCGCATATCGCCTACTCATGGGCAATCTCTGCCTAACACACAAAGCTATGTCAAACCCAGAGCTTTTAGACATGCTCCACTTAAAGAAATCCCACAATAAACAGAACATGCTGGAGGAATAGATTCCTGTCCCAGAGACTTCCCATACTCTGGAACAAACTACCTATCTATATGAAACAAAGCTCATTAGCACTCTTCAAGAAAAATCTCGATGATTGGATGGGAAATAGGAAATTCACCCCGAGGATCACTTCTGTGGCTCTGCTCGACAGTGGCACAGGAGAATAATTTTCTTGGGTGGCGAATGCCAGGGTACCTTTTGGCTAGGCTCATATAGACCCTAGGGCCAACAGCCTAGTACCTACCTATGAACCTATGGAATGCCTGCTCACATGCTGGAGTCCACACTACCTTAACTGGCCTGTCTTTCTTTGTCAGGTCTGCGTGGGGAGCAGCTATGGTACTATAATCGAGGACAAACTTTCTGTAGTACCCTGCTGTCCCTAAAAATGCCCTCACCTGCTTTTTGGTAACATATGCAGGCCATGTCTGAATGGCTTCCACTTTGGCAGGTTCTGGCCTGATCTTACCACTCCCCACTCTATGTCCCAGGTAGGAGAGACCTCTGCCATATCCACCTGACATTTGCTGGGCTTAATGGTCAACCCTGCCCTCTGCAGTCTGCCCTGTACCTCCCTGACATGCTGAAGGTGCTCTTGCCAGGAATGGCTGTAGATGGCAATATCATCTAGGTAAGAAAGGGCAAAATCTCCTGCTCCTGCTAGGATATGATCTACCAGCCTCTGGAAAGTCACTGAGGCATTTTTCATCCCAAAGGGCATCTTTCTGAACTCATAGAAGCCAAAAGGAGTCACACAGGCTGACCTCTCTCTAGCACTGGGAGTCAAGGGCACCTGCCAGTAACCCTTGGTAAGATCAATGGTGGTAAGATATGCAGCCCCTCCCAGCTGCTCTAGGGCTTCATCTGTCCTAGGCATGGGGTAAGCGTCTGACTCTGTGTGACTATGTGTGACTATTTAATTTCTTGTAGTCCAAAAAGAACCTGGTGCTGCCACCCTTCTTCAGTGCCAGCACCACTGAGGAGGCCCAGGGACTGCTGGACTCCTGAACTGCCCCTAGTTCCAACATTTCCTGCATCTCCTCCCTCAAAGTCTGTTTGACTCTCTCAGGCACCCTATAAGGGGCCTGCTTAATAGGTCTTTGGGGTCCTGTATCCACATGGTGCTGCACCAGGTGGATGCACCGTGGTTTCCCAGTGAACATGTCCCCAAACTCCTGTAACACTGCTTGGATTTCTCAAACCTGGGTAGGGGACATCTGCTGGGACATTGCTACTTGTTCCACGGAGGTGTCAGTCCGAGCCTCACTGAGGGGATCAGTAAACAGATCCTCCTCAGACTCCTACTGCAATCCACTGCAAATACTCAGCACAAGGGCTTCCCTATCATGGTAAGGTTTCATCATGTTAACATGGTACAATTTGTGTCCCTGCCTCCTGCCTAGCAGTTCTACCATGTAGTTAACATCACTGACCTTCCTTACCACACTGTAGGGTCCCCTCCAGGTAGCCTGCAGCTTGTTGTGTCTGACAGGAATGAGAACCATTACCTGCTGCCCTAAAGCATACTCTCTAACTTGAGCATTTATGTCATACCAGACCTTTTTCTGCTGTTGAGCTTCTGCCAGGTTCTCCTGGGCCAAGCCCATGTGCTCCCTGAGCCTTGTCCTAAGGTTTAGGACATATGCCACAACAGACTCCTTGTGGGATTCACAGTCAACCTCCCACTCATCTTGAATTAAATCTAGAGGTCTCCTCAAACTATGCCCATACAACAACTCAAAGGGTGAAAAACATGTGGATTCCTGAGTAACCTCTCTGCACACAAACAGATGGGGCAAATATCTGTCCTAGTCCCTTGTAAACTGGTCTGCAAATGCCCATGGCATCATCTTGAGTGTAACTAACTCCTAACAAGACTATTAGTCTGGGGATGGTCTTTAGGTGCTTCGCCCCACAGTACTTCCACAGACTAGCCAGAAGGTCTGACATGAAACTGGCACCTCTGACAGTCAGTATCTCTTTTGGTAAACCTACCCTGCTGAAAATCTCTAACAAAGCATTTGCCACTTTTTCTGCCTCAATGGAGGATTGAGCCATTGCCTCAGGGTATCTGGTAGCATAATCAACTACCACTAGGATATACTTTTTCCCTGTGGAACTTGGGGTACTCAGAGGCCCCACAATATCAACAGCTACCCTCTGAGATGGCTCCTCAATCACAGCAAAGGCATCAAAGGAACTTTCATCTTGCCTCCTACCTTTTGGCACTGCTCACAGGTCCTGCAGTACCCTGTTACATCTCTGGAAATCCCAGGCCAATAAAAGTTCTGCATAATACGTCTCTTTGTACATTTTATGCCCATATGACCCGCAAAGGGAATACCATGGGCTATGGCTAGAAGTGCCAGACGGTAGGCTCTGGGCAGTACCAACTGCTGTACTCTCTCACCCTCTAGGCCTTCCTCAGGGGTCCACTCTCTGTACAGTAACTCTTTGTTCCAGTATACAGATTTCCCCTTCCCTTGAGAATCAAGTGCCTCACTAGCTACCTCCCTCAGGCCTTGTAATTTAGGGTCTGAGAGCTGAGCCTATGTGAACTCTCTCTTAGTAACCCTTCCCAGCTCCCCTTCCACAGGAAGTCTGGTTATCCTCTAACAACGGTGCCTCACTGTCAGCCTGGGTACTACTACTCACCTCTGCCCTTGCAGTCACTCTGTCCAAGGGAACATCAGTACCCACAAGCACAATCTCACTGCTACAAGGTAGCGCCTTCTCTGAAATAACCACCTCACCAGTCCTGTCTGTCTGCAAACATGTGGCCTTGTCTGGGTCTTCTTACCAGACCAACATGCTTGTCTCCGAGCCTGACTGCATGTAACTGCATGCACACATGGTACTGCATTATCAAAATCATTCCCTATCAGGACATCTGCAGGGATATCCTCAAACACCTATTTGCTGGCTTCCTTTTCCACCCTCCTAGTCAAGGTGAACCCTTGCCAAAGGTATTTGGAATGAGGCCCCTCCTAAAGCTCTCACTGGAGTAGACTGCCCAAGCAAGTAGTGCTCCTCTGTAAGCATTGCAGGCTTCACAACGGTTAGGTCAGAGGCTGTGCGTCTCTTACCCATGGCCTCTTTCCCATTCACTAGGATAGGATACAACCTCTTGTAGTAGTTTGGTACCCTTGTTGTCTCAAGACAACCTACTGTTGGCATTTTGTCATTCCCACTTACTGATGCTCCCACCTTTTGTTCCCCACTTTGCCTCCGTGGACATCTATATGCTACATGGTCCCACTGGTTGCATTTAAAACATTTAACCCTATGTCCTGGATGTCTACCTGGACCAGTGGCTTCCCCTGTTACTTACAGACTCTGTAGGGGCAGTCTGGGTTGCCCACCATGGGTTCCATTAGGCCTATGAGCAGCACTGGATGTCCCTTTCCTATGCAGAGATGCCCTGCTTGCTAGGTATAGTTCTCCCTTCTTTCCCAAATCATCTACAGCATCATCTAACCAGATTCTCATGTCCTCAGGCAAAGTGCTAAGGGCTTGTTCCCTCACCAAAGGTCTGCCAGCCCTTCAAGATTGGTGACATGACATCCACTCACCCACCTATGAAAATAAGTGTTTAGTTCAGCAACATATTCACACACACTTTCATCTGCCTTGCATCCATGCTCATGAAACTTGTTCCTTTAAGCTTCAGGTGTTGACTTAAAAAATTCTATCAAACAGTTCTTTACAACATTATAATTTAAAGAATCAGTATCAGACAGTTTGGAAAGAACAATTACAGCTTTACCATGGAGTAAGGGGGTCAGGAACCATAGCCAGAGCCCTTGGTCAACATTATACTGTTTGCATACCCTCTCAAACATATGAATGAAACTATCAAAATTATCCTCCTCTGTACATTGTGGAAGAAATTTACTGACCTTTGTTGCTGCTGGGGTTCGGTTACTCCCTTCCCCATTACCTCCATGGCTCTGGTGAATAGTCAGCATCTCCTTTTCATGTTGCCTCTGCCTCTCCTTCTCAGATGTCTCAGTCTCTCTGCTGCTTCCGTTTCCAAACGCTTGGCCTCTAACTCAAGTCTCTAACTCCAGATTGATATTTAAGTCCTATGTGAAAAGGTTGAGTTGTCCATTTTCTGAGAGTTGTACATCTCCGCAGCCAGTCTGATCGTCCTCCTGGTTGCTATCCTCTGATGCAGCTGTGACTAAAGCTGCAAATGTCTGCTTTAGTCAGGTTTTCGTGTACCAGTCCTTTAACCTGGTATATCTCAGCCAACTGGCTCCTTGTCAGCTTGCCATACTCCTCTGTTGACATGCTTGCCTGCTCTCCCTAACTAAGCTAACAAAAAAATAAAACAATTGTGATATGAATTCTGAATGTTCATTGCATGGCTGACAGTACAAAAACACTTTCAGTTACCACTGTACACAGCTATAGGAATTAAATATCCACACCACTACAAGCCAATTAATATGTGATGTGGCTATCTCACCACTATCAACCAATTAATATGTGATGCGGGCATCCCACAACTGACAAACAGTTAATATATGATGTGGATATCCCACCACTGTCAAACAAGTAATATGTGATGCCCCTGCACTGGCCCTGTAATCAAGGAGCCTCAATCCTCACCACTAGCACCAGTGAGGGATGTGCACATTGGGAAGATGACAAGTACACACACAGTAAAGTACAATTTCCCTTAAGAGCACACAGAGATAAGTCAGTCTGTTGCTGGTTTCCCCCTCTTTCCCCAGATCCCCAAAAAGATTCCCCCCTCTCACAGCTATACGGGTTATGATCTCAGCTGAGTGGTCAAGCCAAATACTCCAGAACCCTCTCTGTCCAACCAGTGCTTCATGTCCCTGCCCAAGTAGCTGACACACACACACACACACACACACACACACACACACACACACACACACACACACACACTGAGATTTGATTCATATACAAACACACAAGACACTCCTGGGGAAGGCTGTGTTCACTAGCTATGCCCCTTCTGCCCAGACTATAATGTAGTTTTCACTGCCACTGACCAGTTTTTTATCAGCTACTATAAGGCCCTCACAAAAGGTGACCAATTCTACTGTGTAATGTTACTATTATCCAAATGGTGTGACCAACAGTAAGGCTATTGGAGTGTCCTATATGTCACTAAATATATATGCAAGTAATCTAAGAGCTTAAATATCCTAAGCAAACCAGCCACAATTAAAAGGCTTAAATTTACTTAATAATAAATAAAAAACAAGATAATACTCAATAACTCAGCACAGTGACAACAGAGTTCAGAACAACATTGCAGGACAGTCTCACATAAATAAAGAAAACATCTAAACTAATCTTACTATATGCCTATCTATCTCCAAGAGAGATTACTGTAATCTAGTACTTACAATTAACAAGGTTAGAAGTGCTGATGAGAGGATTTTTCTAGGTCCAAAGGCAAATACAAAATGCACAGACTTTCTCTGAGAGATAGTTCTTAAATTAATAACATATTAGTGCTGGATCAACTGGGTGACATCACTATTTGCCACTTGCCTTCAGTTCCCAGGCTAACAGATACCAACAGAATTTAACATTTCTCTGTAAAAAATACTTCTCTCAGAAGTTTGCCTGGAACTGGAAGTTGTAAAACAGTTAAACACTTATACATTTGAAACCTAGTAATTATTTATGTTTCCAGACAATAGAAAGAAACCTCTAGCTGTAGACATCCTGTCTCCTAGCTGCATTGAAACTGAGATAAACAGTCATAAAACTCTTTGCATTTCTTGAGGATTTGCAAGTTAACCCTGTATGTTCCAGTCTCTACCATCAAAACATACATTAACATAGGCATATAGTTTATATACATTTCTGCTATCTTCCAGTAGGGTACACTGTGGTTACATTCTTTAAGCTCAGTACATAACACACAGTTCAACACACACTTCTGCACCAGTAGTTTAATATCCACATAACATACTCTTCTTACATTTGTAAGACAAGCATACAAATCATATTAATATTTCATAAATGACATAGAATTGTTTACAAAATTCCAGCTAGCTGGGCTGGCAGCCTCACAACATCCTACAAGTTGTTCAAAAAACTAACCACAAACTAGGTGTTAACAGAATATGCATGCAACTTTAACTCAGACTTATCTACTCCCCAGTCTCCTGTATGCCAAATCACTTTTTTTTTACTAACCTACATTCCCTCTCAGCAAGCCAAACTTGAACAAACTGACAAAAAATTGCAAGGTTTGCAACTAACCACATTAACCAGATACATCAATCACTATGTTGCACCTAACTCTAACTGGTAGAAGCTATCTAATCTACAAGCCTTTTCTCTTATTTAGATTTCCCACAACATCGTCTATACCCCAGACAGATGCCTTACCACCAGCAAATAATTAAACTGGTAAACACCCCAAGAGAGCTGCATTCGGTAAACTAATACCTGGTATTCAGACAAAAATCTAAAAATCTTAATGGTGACTGTCTATATAACCTGTATACATTGCTAAACTATGGAATTCAATCCAAGCAGATATCATAAATGTCTCATCTTATACACAAATTAAAATCCTTTTGAAGACGTACATATCAAGCAAATAATCCTGACCTGCACTTGTAGCAAACCCATTACAAAGACACTTCATTTAACTCTTATCCAGTTTATAATTTACAGTCCCAATGAAATTACACCTGTCTATTACTGCTCTTATGCCAGCCCATTACTAATTCCAAACATCATGCAGTCAAATAAAACTAGTACAAATGAATTCTCAAATACAGGTCTCAAGTGAATTTAAGGGTTTGGATAAAATATGCATATACCTTTACCTACTGCATTTATGCTAATATTAAAGTGGCAGTATGTACACACACTGTAAAATAATGCTGAATGTTCTACTGATGTATGAATTTTACAGGCTGTATATACTATGTTGTATAAATGTGCTGGAGTTTAACATGGTGAAAATACTGTGTAGTGCATGTAATATTTTGATTACCCATTAAGTTACACAATCCCCAGTGTTATTTACCACTCAAATGCAAGTAATGTGGAGCTTTTCTCACTGAGACTCTGCTGAAAAGGTTTCAGCAGACTTTCATAGTAAACAAATAAATAAATAATATGCTTTAGGCAGATTTCACAAAAGAAGACATCAGCTATAAACATGAAGTGACAGCCAACACTTTCTCCTGCGTATTTAGCTCAAGCACTGTCCTGTCCCTAAAGGCCAATACTGCATCAGAAAAGTCTTGTTAATCTTTGCTGAAACTAAACCATACAATCCTGCATAACAGCAATACAGTAAATATTATCACAGATGTTTATCTGCTATTATGGGTAATAAAGCAAAATCTTTACAAGACATTTTCCAACATGGATTTACTAAGAACAGGTCCGCGTTTACAAACCTGGTGGATTTCTATGAACCTGTTAGCAGGGCCATGAATTTTGGTATTGGGGTTGCAGTTTTTGATCTTCAGTTGTCAAAGGCCTTTAAACGTATTCTTAATTTTATTATCAGCTTCCATGCAACAACTATCAACTAACCTTTATGTGATTATTAAATGGGTAGAACATTAGTTGCGGGATAGATATCAAAGACCAATGAATAACAGTTATTCAGGATGGGAGGTAGGTAACATTGGAGTTCCAAAGGAGTCCATTTTAGATCCACTTCTGTTTAATCTGGTCTTTTTACTACTTTCACAATTTGAGGATATGTGCACAATACAAAAGTCGGGGCTTTCTTTTCTGGTTCTGGAGATATGGATTAAATTAATGTATATCTGGGAAAGGTACATAACTGGTTGAGAGATTATGGCTTATAGATTAACATTGACAAATACAGTGTTTGTATTTTGGGAAGCTATCCCCTAGGTCTATTATAAGCATGGGAACTATAAACCCCAATGTTGTGAATGAGTACAAAGATCTAGGTATTACAATTAGTAAAAATACAAAATTCAAATCCCCCACATAGATAACCCAAGACAAAGGCTGAGAGGGTAATGGAACTTTAACTCCTGTGATGTTACCTTTCTCATAAAACTATTTGCAATGTACTGCAGGACCAGTTATTGAGTTAACTTTCTGTACTTATGTGATATGCTAACCTTGGAGAGTATGCACAACATGCTAAAAATTTTTACTATTCAAAATCTCCAATACACCAAACTTGAGGATGTTGGTTTATAGTCAACTTGCTACAGGCACTTCCAAGAAAAGCTGTGCCTGGCTTTCAAGGCATTATAGGATGAGAAATTTCAAGTACTGATAAGTGTAGATCTGCAATCTACTGTATCATCTAAGGGAAAGGGAGTATATACACAATTAGGGAGTGCATAACTACACATAGATCTAAATTTCTATGGTTTACCTGTGGAATAGGTTACTTTTTTTTGTTTTGTTTTTTTTTGTTACTAGCCACCTTGAAAGCTCTTTAGATTGATGGATGCGGCACAATCAGCCTTTTCAAAGTACTCAGAGTCTGTATTTTAGTACACCTTCAGGTCCTTATGCAGTTATCCCAAACTATGAGCGGTCTATTAACATTAAAGTGCATTAACATCTCAGGCGTTGACTTTAATTTTCTTGTCTTAAAAACACTTTTAAGCATTTTTTTCAACTATGCATAACTCTGTTCAGTTCAACATCTTTGCCGGTATTTCCAAAGCTGTTGCCTAGCCTAAAAGTGAAAGTGCAACTACCAGAGTATTTTGTTCTCCACCAGTAAAAAGATCTCCATACTTCCATCTCATTTCTCTAGCTTCCACATGGTCTTCTCTCATTGAAAAATGGATGCATTTTATAATTAAAAACATCCTCTGCTACCACTTGTTACACATGCACAGCAAAAAAAATATTTCTAAGGAGAGAAGCGCTTAAGATAACTTCTGTAAATGACTGATTGCAAGCACAGATATTAGTCCTGCTGGAAAGAATTTCCCCCAATAAGTCACCATCCTTTTATATCCCACAGATGGGACCAGCTCAAAAATAGAAAGATATATTAAAAGGAACACGCAAAAATGATGCAATTAAAATAACTTACTCCAGAGTAATTAAAAAATAACACAAATACAAACATGTATTAAAACTGCCCCTTTGAATTTTTTTCTCAAGTATATCCTAACCAGGGCATTCACAACAACATTCCACAAGCCGCAACAGCATATGCAAGCCACCTCTTATTCCCTGAATCTACTATTCTAAAAATTCAGAACAAATCTCTGTGTCATTATTTTACAGTTCTTAAAAGTTCTTATCCTCATTGTCTTGACTAAACTATTGCAAACCACAATCATTTCAGCCCATTTACCGTATCACCTATCCTTAAATCCTACTCCCAATACACACCTCTGTTGACATCCTCTCAAGTACTTCCCTGCTGCTCCACTCCTAGATTTCACTGTCCGTGACACATAATATTTTACAACATGGTCCTCACTCCTATATTGTCAAAATTCACTCCCACATTCCACCTCATGCTTGGCAATGAAAGGACCATGGCCATCATCCAGATGAGAGGTATGTTTTTTTTTTTTTTTTTTTTTTTTTTTGCTCATAACAGCTTTCCCCATACTGGCCTTCAGATACAGTGCAATACTCAGTTATACTAAGCTGCAGTATGTCCTACTTCAGGGTCACCATCCATAGTTTTAAGTGCATACAATTCTTGGCCAGGCTTATGTTTCCACACACCCAAGTGCCTCTGCATGGCACTGATTTAATGGCCCTTCCTCCAGGTGGCACTCCTATGGCAGGACTTCACCCCCCCCCCCCCAACTGGCAAGTTCTCAACTGACATTATCCACTTACATCCAAACCCTTCAAGTGCACTGCCTTAATTATCCAGCAACTACTTAAACATAGGTTGTCTGGGAAATCATCAAGTACAAAATCTCTAAACTCTGGAACTAGCTAGATTATTTCCGTCACTTATTATTACCTTTTCACAGTCTTTTCAGTTGTTTTAAATTGAGGTTCTGATACACACCTATCAATCACTCTCTACTAATAACTCAAATGGTTGTAGCAACTGTGATGATGCTACCAATTCAAAGCAAAAACAAAGTATTTCCTCACATGACCCAATACAATGCATGTATCTGCTTTTATTTCCTTAACATATACGTAGAGAAAGAGAGAGATACAACTTGCTGTATAATCTACATATGGAATTATAAACTGTATACAGGTAATCTACTCGTGTGACATTTCTTAAATTTGTATTTAATTTGTAAACTGGTACATACCCTATGCACAATTGCCTCTTTCAGGAACAACCAATGAACAGTGTTTGGTTAATTGACTTGCTCAAAGTCACTCAGCAGACAACTAGATACTGAGAGAATCAAACTAAGGACTAAAGCATGACGTTTGTTAGTAGTTCTCAGCCTTAATCCTCTGTGCCAAATTCCAAGACTGCTTGTCACTCCCCCAACCCCCCAAGACCTCTAATGACAACCCGTGCAAAAACAAAGATATATTAAAAGGAACACAAAAATTATACACTTGAGTTTGGTTTAGCATTACATATTCTTGAATGTCCAAAAAGTGGAAATGTGGGCATATCCACTGACTTAGGCTATGGTCATACGCCTTACCTGCTCAGCATGTCGGACAGGATATCAAGAGCTTCAAGCTGTGCAGACACATCTTCTTGCTTAGCAATAGCACCAGTCAATTGTGCGGTAATCTTTTTACACACATTTGCAGTCACTGATGAACCTAGGATGAATGAAAAGTGTGTTACCTCTGAGGCTGCCTTAACTTTGATGTATGGAATACTCTAAAATTGCACTTAAGCCCTCATTTTTGACGAGTGAAAAATGACTGCATTAATAAAGCAAACACAGAGAAGACAATAGGAAATGACCTGGCATGAATACTACATTTCAAAAGATGTAAAATTCCATTCACTGCAATGCTCAGTGAGGAATACAAAATAGGAAAACATTTTAAGAAAACACTTTTTTTGGAAAAAAATCAGAAGTCATTAAAAGGAAAAACATGGAGCCAATAAACCCTTTCCTAACTGACCACACTTTGTAACTATGCTATACCACTGTTAATGTGTAAATAACTCATGAATGATCTGCATTGCAGCAGGTCTTACATGGCAGCTACAGTCATTCTCTTTGTGGCTTGTAAACTGCATCCATACATTTACTATGTTAAGAACTGCACAATCCTCCCATGTCTATACCAAATGTCTACTATCCCCCTCGGGGCCTGCTATGGACACATCATAAATGGTAGCCATGATTACTTGTTAGAAGTACATGGGAATTTAGATGAGCTCAAATTTCAATCTTCAAGACTGCCAACAGAAAACACCTATAATACAGTAACTAAAAGCTTGCTAAAAAGAAATCTGTCTGTAGAAAATAAGAACAGAGATACAATATATGACAAATACCTTAAAAATAAGACTTCCTGGTTTACTTAAGGATAGCAAAAAAGGATCAGTCTCATTAGATGAACAGGTAGCACACTTGTGATTGGTGCTAAAGACCAAAAGGCTGTGGGGGTTCTTTTCCCACACTAGGTAGTTGGTTTAATTTTTCCAGTACTGACAATGCAGTACAACATAAGGAGGTGGCAAATTCCTAAGTGTGTCATCCTTCAGATGAGACATTAAACTGAGGCACATCTGTCTGAGTTGGTGGTAGTTCAATTGAATGTAAAAGACTCCATGGCACTTAATGAAAAAAAAGATCAGAAGGAGCTCCCAGGTGCCCTGACCAAAGTTTCCCTAATCAGAATGAATATCCCATCAGGTCTCTCCAGAAAAGCGGCCATTGGCATAATGGGACTAAACTGGTCAACAAAGTATATATAAAAAAAAAAAAAAAAAAATACAAAGCACAGTTTCCAAAGTTGATGCATACAGGACCCAATTAGGAAGACCATGGCAAAATGCAGAAATGTAAATAAAGACTTTGTAAACCTCTCTGTGACGGTATCAGGGAAACTGCTCAAACTCCCTTGGTCTTCACAGTTTAGTAATAAAATGACAAACACAGCAGGTCAAAATACTACAATGATTTTTTAGAACCTCAATCAAGATCTTCAAAGACGTTAACAGAAAGATAAAAATATACTTCTCTAATAACAGACAGATCAATTAAAAACAGCCAACCAAAAAGTAATTAGTAGTATGAACTTCCCACCAACAGTGCCCTGTAATCCAAGTAATGATTAAAATCCTTAGGTCTTATGTTCTTAAATTTGAATTCAGTACCCCAAGTCACATCTTTAAATTGTAACATCTATTCTTAGGTTCTTCCAACACTGAAATCAGGAGTGATCTATTCTAAAATGCTTTTTTAGTAAAGATATCTCCATACGAGTTTCACAAAAATGTTGCACCACTGTGTTTTCAAACTTATTTCTAATGCATTTAATATGTGCTTCTATCTATATAACACAATTGATAAGGATACCAAATGAATGATAAACTACAGCTTAAAAACTACAAGAAAATTATCCTTTGCATTTAAAATGCACATTATTAATCTAAGTTTGCAACATGCAAACAAACCAAGCATCGATTACAAGGTTTCATTCTAGCCCATCCTGTAATGCTCATAAAAGATTTGTCATCAGATCTTAAAATGGTTGTTCACTAAGAAAACAAAATGTTTTATTGCTAATACAGGAAATCATAGGTTTAATACAAAGCAAGGAAACTAAATCCTGAACTTCCCTCAGCACAGACCAAACTCTGTGTACCGCAGACACTAATTGTTTAATTAATATGAAATTCTAAACACCTGCCAATGTACCAAAGCAAAACAGCACCAATGGGATTGGAGAACGTATTTCCTCTCACTAGAAAGCACATGGTAACATCCTTGGCATCCCTAAGGAAAATCAGTCTACTTGCTATGTGCCCCATGGGATCCAAGTAACTCTACACTGGGTAAAGCTAACTTTAAATGAACTTAATGGCAACTAGTACCATGGAGACAAGTGATACAGCCACAAGACTTTCCAAATAGTCTATTTCTAACCAAGTCATCATAATCTCAGTGGGTCAAAACCAAAAAAATGAATATTGATCTTAGAAATTTCATGAGACCATCAAAAAACATTTCTATGTAAATCTAGCATAAACTTATCAAATTGGTGTGCACTGCCTTTGACAAATCAAAAAGAAAAATTATTTTTCCTCGATAATTTACTGTGTTTTGAATGAAACTAATGTAGTAAATCTCCTCTTCAAAAAGATCCAGCAATAGGCTGGTATAAGGTGGGGAAAAAAGGAGCAGCCATAGAAGTACTCTGTGTTTGTTGATACAACAAAAATTTCTAAAGCATATAACTAATGTATCATCACCAAGGAAATTATCCAGTACTTCTAAAGCCACATTAATACTGCATTTAAACTGAACACATTAATAGCTAAATACATATTTTTACTCCATTAATATTATGCAATTTTTGTAAAGTATCTATAACTACAGACAACGAATCATTTACATATTGCAGTTGGTAATCACTACTCTACCTACCTACTCTTTACAAACAGCCAGAACATTCAGATATGATGAGCTTCCAAGATGGCCATCAAATTATCTTCATGAACCTAATTACTGAGGCAGCAGAAAGTTGGGGTATGAGATTATTCAACATAAAAATATTTCATCTTGTCCTTTTAGATCCATACCTTTATCAATTAAGGTTTGCACTTCAATGTTATCATATATATCACAAGACAAATTTAATAAACGTTTCTACAAATTAGGTATGTTAAACACATTTCTAAATATCAGGCTACAATATGAATTATAATGGTATTAACCTTTGTTAGTTGGCTTCACTATACTACTGGGGTTATTACATAAAAACTTTAAAGACCTAAATCTTCATTAGTCAAATTACAGTCAATGACTACATGTCCTCTCTTCATCAGAGGCTGTTTGCCTAATATTAATGAGCTACACAATGTAGAATGATTATTGGTAGCTTTATTATAAGGTGAACTAGAAGAATTTTGTTTAATGTGAGAAACATGTGAATCTAAAACTGCACAATGACCTAATCAGAAAAACAATTCACATACCAAAACTCATAAGTACTGTGAACAGAGACCATTTCAAATACTACTTTCCTGTTCTCGTCTCTCAAAATAAAAATATAAAAAATTAAAACATGGAGTCAATTTGTATCCAAGGTAAATGAGGTATGGTTGGTGAGAATAACTTTGGGTCCTCAGGTCAGCAAAGTAAAGTCAGCATTAGTAAGATCTATCCCAGAAAGTGTTTGCAACTGGGATTTCAAAATCCTTTTCTGCAGTTGTAGTAGTCTTATCAAAAACTTGATCAGCACGGCAGTTTTAAAATCAAAATATTAGAAACATGTAATATGTTTTTCTTCATTTACAGCTGTTACAGCACGTCTTAGTAATCCCTTAGTATTCAGTGTAGCTTTTTAGTACCCAGTTTCTTTTAATATCTATCCAGATATGAATGAAAAAAATTCTGTTTCTGTTTTTCCTGGACATTTCCATGAATATCACTCTTTATAGGACTAGATCACACTGGACTACAAGTAATTGAGTTTTTGTGATATCCATTCTTAAAAAGCACAGTTGCAGATTCTGCTTCCATTTTGTGTTCTGCCTACTAGAAGAGCATTGATGTTGGCATTGTACATTATTTGCATCCTTCCTCCTTATCAAGAGATTTTCCCCACAGACATGCTGTATTAATCAAATAAACGACCACTCTGCATTGTAGCCCACTGCTTACTTTTCAAGATCTCTAAATCATTTAGTTTCAATTATTTACTTTCTGAATGAAACTGTCTAGAAATACACATCTTAAGTTCAGAGAGCTGTGGTTTGGATTCAGTTGCAAGCTTTTCACATTTAATACAGTCTTGCTCTTATAAGAACCTGTATACCTTTTAATATGCATTCAAGTGCGACTGTTAGCTAATATGTCAAGTCTTCTTCTCATGTCTCTCCAGCAAATGACACAGTAAGACTCTTGAAAGCTCACACACTCCTTCATGTAACATTAAGTTCTTTATACATTTTTAAAAACAAGATATTTAGACATTATTTTCTGATAAAAACAGCATTTTCGGCTTACTGTCCAGAGACCTGGTTCTCCTGGGGAATTCCATGTCTCTACAAGGTTGAGATAACACAAACATCAGAATATATTTCATTACCATTAGTAAACTGTTTGCCTAGGACATCCAACTTATTTCTATTTTTATAATTCACAGCATGTGTAATAAAATCATCCATAGTTTTTGAGTAAAAGCTTGCAGATTAGACAAGTTTATCAAAGGAGGAAAATCATCCCAAGATTTAAAAAGATGGCCATAGTTCCAGAAGGAAAATATAAAGCTACAATCACAATCATCCCCTTTTTCTCCATTTTTAAATGGGGTTGGGATGTTTTTATTTAACATTTGTTAACTGGGAAAAGTCAGACTTGGAACAAAGACAATTTTCAGCAGAGGTCTGGGGAGAAACGCTCCAGATTCATGTCTTTGTAACATGGGAGGAAACCGGAGCACTCAGAGGAAACTCACACGAACACAGACAGGACATGCAGACTCCGTACAGAAGGCACCCCAGCTGGGAATCAACCGGAGAACCTCTTGCTGTGAGGCAACAACACTACCGCTGCACCACTATGCAACTGTCATCACTTCTCTCAATTCAGTGCCACTCTCCTCCCATCTTCAACAGGCATGCCTGACTGTCGCAGGTTCGTTCTCACTCACGCTATCCATCAAACTGCTAGATGTTTTCATTTTCTATCGCCTTCTAGTTTCAGAACCACTAATCTCTTCTCTTTGATGTACTCTACAGCTGGAGCTAATTTGGCTTCTGTTCTGATGTCAGTACCTCTTTGCCAGTTTGTATCCTAGCACCCATCTAAGGTACCTCATCTCAATCACCTCAGCCGCTCTGCTTTCATTGCCCAGATTTATGCATCTTTCAAAAGTACTAGTCATACCACTGTTCTGTATACCTTTTCTGCTTCTTTGGTATTCTCCTGTCATGTACTACTCCTGACACACTGTGGCAGTTGTCTACAACCACCCCGATTCTAGCTTAACCCCCTCATCAGACTTTCCTTTTCCTCAACCACCCCTCACAAGATACATAAACCTGTTAACATGTGCCACTATTTCCCTTATTTACCATCAATTTTCAGTTTCCTCCAATTCCCCCATCTGCTGCAATGACATCTCTCGTTTGTAATCAGTTTCATCCCAAGTGCCTTTAGTTTTGTATTCCATTCCCCTATCATTTGCTGAAGTTCTCATTCAGTGTCTTCTGTAATACCACATCATTATCTGCATACAGCAGCTATGTTGATATTTCCCTGCCAAATTTTTTACTAATGCAATCCATCCATGTATCAACATCACACCCACTCCCAACAGGAATCCCTCTGCTTTTCGGCTATTCCGAACACTGCTCATGCCTGTGTCTGAGTCTTTGAACATTCTGCACTAATTTTACTGAACTGTGGCAGGACTGCCCCAAATTCCTATGGACCTTATCATGTGTTTTTTTCCTAATCTAGGATCTGAATCTGAACTGCTTTTCTCCTGTCTTATTTTCAGCTACTCTGCATATTCATCTACCTTACTTGCTACTACTTTGCATATTTGTTCATCAATCATCCCCTCCAGCACCTTTCTATAGTGTACGAAAAAAACACCACACTGCACTTAGAACAAAGCGTTAGTAGTGCTGGCTTCAAAGAATGATGTAGGAATAATACAACAAGTGGCGCAACACCATCTGTTAAGAATCCACCACCAAAAAAACTGCTGCAATGCTGGTAACTCCACAAACTGCTTTAATTCCACAAGCAAATAAACGTTAAACGCTGCCAGCGTTTTTCGTTCTGAGTAGTATCAAAACTTCTTCAGACAACAGCTATCCAGTTACACACAGTTTATATACAAATTCTAAACAATTAAAAGCAAATGATTTAATTAATTAATAGGTCTGCTTTTGTTCAAACTTTTAAAGAAGCATTACACAAATATACTGTGTAACAAGATGTATATATAGGTATGTATGCATCCCACTAGTATGACAACTTGTTACAAATATATAAAAAAACTAATGTATACAACTTGTTAGTGTTACCTAAATATATTTATATATGTAGAAAGTTTAAAAACATACTTATTTTTATATCTATTCCTAATATAGGTTACTTTAAAGTACCCATTATTATAAAAGAAAAAAACAAGCCTAAAATAGTTTTAACAAGTAGTTTTTTTAAAAATATTTTTAAAAGATTTTTTACAAATAATTTTAATGTCCAATGTAGAGGGGTAATTCATTAATAAAAACTGATGACCAAGTCGGTTTAACGCATCAAGTTTTTGATTTTTAAGATACATGCTATTGAACAGAATTCATTTATGCCTGGTTCTCTATTAGCTGCCAGGCGTAATTGCCAAATTAATTCTTTCTTCTCCAACTCTAATTTAAGGTAATGGTCATTTACAAAGTTAAAATTATCCTGTAATGTATTAATTCGATCTATGCCCATAAAATTAAAAGAGTGGTTGGGATTATTAGCACAATGCCTAGCCAGGGCATTCTCATTTTTGCCCTTATTAATAGCGTACAAGTGTTCGTACATCCTGTCACGCAACCGTCTGTCTGTCTTTCCCACATAGAATGATGTACATTGTGTACATTGTGCTAGATAGACAATTCCTTTCGAGTTACAGTTATATAAACCTTTGACACCATACCTAGTTGTCCTGATTGTAAATTGGTCCTTTGTCATTATATACCTACAGTACTTACAGGTACCACATTTTTTAGTCCCCCTTCTGTTGTTTGTTTGAGCCAATTTTGACTCAAGAAGTTTTTTCATGTTAGTGGCCCTTCTAAAGGTTACTACAGGATTAAGAGTTAAATTTGTTGCAACATTTTTGTCCATTAATAGGTAGAACCAAAATTTTCTAACTATTTTAACTATTTCTGTGGCTTCCAAACAGTAAGTAATGGTAAATACTGTTGCAAACTTCTCTTCACTACATACATTTTTTACCAAAGTGTGATCTCCATTCTCTGTTGTTACGTAACCTAAATCACTACTAGTCACTGTGGGGTCAATGTTTGTGTCATGTGCCTCCGTGTTCTCATTTGCAGACAGTATTGGTACATAAAACCCTTTCTCTCTTTTCTCTATCACTTCCTCAAAGATGTTATCTAAAAAGGAGACAGAGTACCCTCTCCTCAGAAACATTAGATGTAACAATTTACATTCTTCCTCAAAGTCTTGCTGCAAAGTGACCATTCTTGCTATTCTAGGCTTGTTTTTTTCTTTTATAATAATGGGTACTTTAAAGTAACCTATATTAGGAATAGATATAAAAATAAGTATGTTTTTAAACTTTCTACATATATAAATATATTTAGGTAACACTAACAAGTTGTATACATTAGTTTTTATATATTTGTAACAAGTTGTCATACTAGTGGGATGCATACATACCTATATATATACATCTTGTTACACAGTATATTTGTGTAATGCTTCTTTAAAAGTTTGAACAAAAGCAGACCTATTAATTAATTAAATCATTTGCTTTTAATTGTTTAGAATTTGTATATAAACTGTGTGTAACTGGATAGCTGTTGTCTGAAGAAGTTTTGATACTACTCAGAACGAAAAACGCTGGCAGCGTTTAACGTTTATTTGCTTGTGGAATTAAAACAGTTTGTGGAGTTACCAGCATTGCAGCAGTTTTTTGGTGGTGGATTCTTAACAGATGGTGTTGCGCCACTTGTTGTATTATTCCTACATCATTCTTTGAAGCCAGCACTACTAGACCTTTCTATAGTGTGACAGGAGTCTGATATCGCTAAAGTGCCCATAGCTGTGGATGCCCCTTTGCTCTTGTACACTGGCACTAGTATTTTTATTCTCCCGTCATCTGAGACATGCCTCTTTTTTTAGAAATAAAGCTCTACAAACAACAATAATAAAGAAAACAACATGTCAAAAACATTAACAAAACCTCTAGAGCCTCAATAAAGGAGTTAAAAACAATTATACAATGATGGGTCATTATTTTTCAAACAACTAGCACACTGGATGCATGGACCAACCAGCATGCCCATTGTAAATCGAGCATAAGCCAATAGAAAAAAGTCTGACTGCTAAAGTACCAGTCAATGGCCAGACTTCACTACTGGAATATGCTACAGACTGACAGTGCAAAACAGAAGACAAATTAGGTACATTCTCAAAAATAAAGAAACAGAAACACATGTGATTTTCCTTCCATTTCTGTGCTGTCCCTCCTTAAATCTCGTACCTCTCAACCATCCAGATCTTTGCACAAGGTCCAGATTTTTCCCTCGTAATTTTACTCTATTCCACTGAAAAAAAATGTTCTCACAAGCCAATGGAATTGAAGTAATAAAATAATGAAATACATTTTAAAACTCACCTTCACATCCTTCAATAAATACATGCTAAAAAACAGCAATGGAGATCTTCTTTTCTCCACTGATTCTCTTCAACAGCACTGATGTACTGTAGAAGTCCGGGAATGTAACCCCCATATGCATGCGCAGTACAGCAAACACCACAGAAGAATGGGAAACGATGTGGAGGAACACTAGAGCACAGTTATACAATGAGATTATTTCAGAAAGGTAAGTAATTTCTTTCTTAAATAATGTCATTGTATAATAGCAATAACCATTTGAGAGTGTGGTACATCAGGATTTACCTATGGTTGGCTTTGTTTAATCACTTGTGCTTTGCCCTCATGTTCAAACCACACCAACTGTGGGTAAATCCTGATAAATCCCCATACGCACTTGTGGGTTACTGCTTAATAATAGGACAAAACATGCATGACAAAGGACAAGTATCTACAGGTCAATCAAAAACGGATATAATTAATATTTTCACACTAACAGCAGACTAATCCAGATCTTGATTAAGCCTCTTAAGTTATAAAATATTGAACTTAATACAAGTTGCCTCTAAATTGTAATATCTGATCCTAAGAGTCTTCCACACCTACAAGCAGGAATGACCTTTTCTAAAATGCATGTTTTTGGTGAAAACCCATCTCCATTATGCATTTCATAAAAATGTTGTGCCAGTGGGCTTTCAAATGTTTTACTTTTAATACAGTAAAATGTTCCTATAAACTTATTTATAACACATTAAGGTAGGTCTACAGGAACATATTAAAGAAGCACATTTCCCCTACATAGGTTCATAGGTTCATACTAGGCTATCTGCCCAAGGGCATTTATAAGCCTAGCCCATAGTTATTTGGCTTTCGCCACCCCTTTAGTTTGAATAAAACTATGCCTATTATTTTGCTGTGCCTCTGTCAAGCAGTGACACTGAAGTAATCCCTGGGGTATATCTGCGATCCCCCATCCATTGGTCAAGATTCCTCTTGAACAAGGCCAGCGAGGTGCTCTGCCTCACATGTACCGGGATTTTGTTCCACAGCATAGGGAGTCTCTGGGTGATGAATCTGTCCCTCCAGCATGTTCTATTAATAACCGTGTCAAGGTTTAAGTCTCCCGCCCTTGTGGTTCTGAGGGATCTAGATTTTTGAGGTGAAGCATATTCATCAAATCAGGGTTTGACATGGCCTTATATGTCAGGCACAGGTCACCTCTGAGCAAGCGGTATGAGACTGAATAGAGCTGGAGTTCTTTCAGTCGGGCAGCATAAGACATATTTTTGAGACCCTTTATCCTTTTGGTGAGGAACTTTTGGGGCCTTTCCAGCTGCTGCAGGTGTCTGGTCAGATACATTCGAATGGGGCATTGTACTCAATCATAGGTCTAATGAGTGATGAGTACAGGGGCGATGACCTCCCTTGATCTAGATGTGAATCCCTTCATGATCAGGTGGGCAATGTAGAAGGTTTTCCTAATTACTTTAGCAACATGAGTGTCAAACGAAGGCTACTGTCAACCTGGGTCCCCAGATCCCTGATGACTTCTTCTGTGCTCAGTGGATTGCCACCTATATGGTAGCTAGGGGTAACCTTGTTTTTCCGAAGGGTATGACTATGCATTTCTTGGCATTTAACTTTAGGCCATGGCTCTGGCACCAGTTATCCGTTTCTGTGAGGCCCTTCTGAAGGATATCTGTGTCAGATGTGTTTTCGACTATGGCGCCCAGTTTGCAGTCATCTGCAAACTTTGTCAGCCATAACCCTCCTGTGTTTGCTTGTACTTCAGAAAAGTAGATGCCGAACAAGAGTGGACCCAGGACTGAGCCCTGTGGGACACCACTTGTGACAGGCTTTGAGTCTGACATGGCTCCAGCAACTCTGACCCTGTGGGTTCTGTCTCTTAGCCAGTTTGCAACCCATCTTGTGATGTATGGGTTTACATTCAAGCGGATGAGTTTTTGATAATACCTGAGTGGGGTATTGTGTCGAAGGCCTTTGCCAGGTCAAGGTAGGCTGTATGGACTGCCTTTCCCTCATCAATGGCCTTGGTGACTGTCTCGAAAAAGTCAACCAAGTTTAAAAGGCATGATCTGCCTTTGACAAAGCCAAACTGGGTTGGATCCAAAGTCTGCAAGTTCCCTATGTCTTTATTTATGAGTTCCATTATGATCCTCTCCATGGCTTTGCAGATAAGGCTTGTCAAGCTAATGGGACGGTAATTTCCAGGGTCGGTGGAGGCACCGCCCTTGTGAAGTGGGACCACAGTTGCCGTGCATCACTCCTTGGGTACGTATCCTGAAGTGAGGCTAAGATTAAACAGCTGTCCTAACTGCGGGTTTAATTCCTCATTGAGTTCATGGAGCACACAGCCGGGGACACCATCCGGTCCCAAGGATGCTGTGTTTTTTTGCTTTGGAGAGAGCAGTTCTCACCTGGGCGTTGGAGATGTTTGGGGGGCTACAATCCTCTGGTATAGATATCTCTCCTTTTGGGGGGGAGGGGGGGAGAAGTTTGCACTGAACCTGTCAGCCAGTATGTTGGCAAACTAATAAGAATACCAAATGGCATAGACTACAGTGTGAAAATTAAAACCATCATTTGTATTGAAAAAGAAAAGTAGACTTGTGTCAACTTGCACTTATCCACGAAAGTAGAAGTAACAGTTAATCTATATGGGTTGTGTCCTGCCCAAGATGCAACCACCAGCCAAACTCTGCCTCCATACCACACCTTCGCTCTTGCTACTGATTGGACAGCAATTACAAATAATTTTATATCCCAGCAACTAACTACATACAGAAATAGGGGGGTGGTGGGTGGGTGAAGCTTTTGCACCAGTGAGGAATTCGAACATCTGCTGTTATAGGTTAAGTGCAACTTGCACAACTATACTATGTACATCATTCTCACTGCTGTAGTAGCCTTTAGGACTATATGAGTTAATTACCAGAGCTTGTCCATTCTGGGAAAAGGAAGGAAATGGATTCAGGAGCCTCAGGGGCATGGTCCAAAGCAAAGCCTGTCCTGGATCTAGAAAAGGAATCCAGTTTGTAATGCCTTGTAAAACTATATACACAGACCACGTAGCTGCCTCTAGAATACTCCTAAAGTCCACCCCTTTCCAATATGCCATCAAAGAAGCCAGGCTCCAGCAGAATAAGCCTTTATACTGCCAGAACTTGTTTAGCATAGTGGAAATAACAAAAGACAATAGTGGAGGACAACCACCTGGAAATAGTCTACTTTGAAATGAGTTATCTTTTCTTTGTCCCATTATAAGAAACAAAAGCTGATCTGCTTTTGTAAATGAATTTGTTCCATCAAGATAGCACTTGAGCTGCCTATGCAACTCCAGATTATGTAGAACCCGTTCTCCATGGCTTTGTGGAACAGTAGAGAACACACTGGGAGATGGCTTGATTCACAGTAAACTCTGAAAACTTGGAGCATGAATGAGGGATGCGACCCAACCTCTGTGGAAAGTCAGATACAATTCTCCCACGAACTTGCAACTCAAACTCTCCTTGCAGATGTCAGAGCAATGAAAACAACATCTTCCATATAATGAATCTTAAAACTTTGCTTAATGTGCAAGTTTAGGGTTAACTTCTTCAGCACAAAGAAGACCCCACGAAGGAGCAACCTGATTGTTTCACTAAAAACAAAGTGGAGGATGCATGGGCAGACATGCTGAAATGGTTGCAAAATGTCTGCTGAAATGGTTGCAAAATGAACCTTGCCAGAGGAATAGAGGCCAAATGATAGTAACTCTCACAAATATTTGAGCACCAGTGGTACATAATCCATCATGATGGGACCCTGGTTACTGGCTAGGTAGCAACCAGAAAAACCTACTTGCCAATATACAGTTTCCTCTAGTAGGTTTTCATGCCACCTTTAATATTTGCTTTACATCCTCGTGAAATAGGTGTTTAAATGAAATCAGAATTGAAATCATCTAGGCAGTTAGATGAAGACGTTTAAGACTGGAGTGTATCAAACTCCCCTTATCTTGTGTGAGCAGGTCCAGTCTGTAAAGAACCTTGTAGCAATTGCCCAGTCTGTGAAGAACCTTGTAGCAATTGGCCCTGGCCAATTTCATAAGAAGGGAGAATTGAAACGTTAAGTACTTACCATAATGATAGAGCCGTATCATCTATCTCCATCTAGTTCAACTTATGGGTTACTGGATCTCAATCAGATCCGATGCTGGCCAAATCCTCCAGACATCAACTTGTTGGCTCTGTCTCCCCTAGCCACAACCCCCCCCTCCCACTCCTCAACAGACCCCCTCAGAGTTTGCCCCATCTAAAAATAGCTCTAAACTATATTTTTCACATAAAGGAGGAAGACAAATGATTACAAGAACAAAGGAGAATGAAACCTCTCCCACTCAGTCATCTCAGACAAGGGTACCCGACAAAAAAGATGGGGGCAGGGAGGGGTTTGAATCAGATTCAGACAATAGTGTTCTACAGTTATGGTAAGTACATGAAGTTCACATCTGATATCTTCTCCATCTGGCTTCAACCTATGGGATAGATTCCCTAGCCATGTAAAAATCCTTGGGAAGAACTAAGGAGGGCTATTCCACAACATGGTGGAGGTAAAGGAAGCACTGGATCTGAACTGAACATCCAACTTGCAATGAGAAACAAAGGTGGGATGCCCCCCGCCCCCAGTTGCTGTTGCACAGACCTTATCTTAGGAAGTTCTGGAATAGAAAACCAGAGAAGTAGCCATAACTCTAGTAGAGTGACCTTAGGTTTGCCAAGCAGGGTCTTACCTGTCAAGGCATAAGCAAAAGAAATATAGTCCGACAGCCACTTGGATAATGTCAGGTTTTAGTCCTGTCCAGATAAAATCTCAATTGCCTATGCACTTCATAGCAATGCATTAAGTATTCACCCTTGTTCAAAGTTGAGTAGATCTATTCAGATTACTCAGAGGCGACTTTGAGGAAAAAAGAAAAGGAGGATTAGTGCAGAGTGAGACCATATCTTCATGAAACATCAGGTACAGAGGAGAAGAATTGAGGGTTTGTAGCTCAAACTTTCCTAGCTGAGGTAACAGCTTCAAGTCTGAAGTAGCAGAAGGTTCAAGAGGAGGGCCTGACATGCAACATGAAAAGCAAATCACAGGTAGGAATTGAATTCCAAAACAGGAAAATGCAACAAAAATGCACCTTTGAGAAAAGCCTTGAAAATTTTCAGAGTAGTCAAGGGAACATTGTCTCTACTTACATGAAAATTAGAAATAGCTGCCAGTTGTACCTTGAAAAACTAGAGCCTGAATTAAACAACTCAGCAAGAAAAACAAGAACAGACTCTAATAGAGCAGAAAATGGATAACAACTCTGAGATTCCACCCACACTGCAAACATTTCCATTTACTGGAATGCACTTTCCTAGTAGACAGCATATGCAGAACTCTGTCAGATAGCTTGGGATTCCTGGCCATCAAGAGAACTGGAAAAATCATTTAGTTGGCTTGAAGGACTGCAGATTGCGAGGATCCAGACCTGCTAGATGAGATACAAGATCCAGCGTGGGATCCAGGAACTCGAGGGGGTAGAGCAGAAGAGGACACAGAAAGGGGAACCACACCTGATGAGGCCAAAAGGAAACGATGAGGATCACTGTTGCTCTGGAATGGGCTGCCTTCTGGAGAAATTTGACAATCAGAAGAACAGGAGCATAAACATACGGGAGTCCTGGAGGTCAAACATACTTAGGATGGTCTCTGGGTGACTTTCCCTGGGGATGGACTAAGGCATAATAGCTGTGGCACTTGGTGTGAGTAGGGGAGGCAAAGAGATTGCAACATGGAGTGGCCCAGCGCTGGAAAATCCAAGCTGCCACTCTGATTCAGAGACCACTCAAGCTGTCATCCAGAATGCTGGACCTCGCTGGGATGTGCAGTGCAAGCAGAAACCATTCAGAAAAGATTTTCCATTGGCAAACCCTAACGGCTTCCTGACAGAGAGGACAAGAGTGTGTTCCCCCTTGCATGTTTAGATATCAGACAGACTTACTGCCCATCTGTATCAAAGCAACACCATTAGGGAGGACATTCTGAAAGGTCTGCAGAAGACCAGGACATGTGAACCATCCTCCCTTTGAAATGCCCCCCCCCCCCAAGAATGGAGTCAGTGGTGACCATGGCCACAAGAAGGGGAAGAACAAATGGTCTCCTGTTGGTCAATAAGTGAGACTACCACCGAATCTGATTGTGATACACCTTTGTCAGTCTTATTGGAAAGCCCATTTGATGGATCAATTATGATCACTGCACTGCAAGAGTCCACTGCATAGCCCTCATGTGGTATCTCACTAAAGGGACCAACCCTACTGAAGCTGCTACATGAACTAGGAGTTTCAAGATCACATCAGCTGGAGACTTTGAAAGGGCAAGCATCGATACTGCCTGGATCAAAGGCTGATCACTCGAACTTGGATACTGTCAGTCAGGCTGCCAAGCTCCCAAGTGGCGACCTATGAATTCTAATGGCTGAACAGGTTGTAAGCTCAACTTTAGAAAACTGACTGGAATACCTAACTGGCCGCACAACTGCAGTGAGGTATCTCTGGCCATGAGTGATGCTCTTGTGGGGCAGAGAGGAGCCAATCACCCAGGTAAGGAAAGACTTGGGAACCCTGCAGCCAGAGGCAGGCTGCAACCACTGCCATGCACTTTAACACCTAGGTTCAGTAGTGAAACCGAATAACAGGGTTCTGAACTCATGCTGATTAGACCCCAGCCAGAAATGCTGAAACCTTCAGGAGCGCATCAATATCTTGATAAGATGGTAGCCTCCTTGAGGTCTGTTGAACATATTATCATACAAAGTATTTTTTATCTTTGTGTAATGTTTTTTGGACTGTAACTGTGTGTGGTAGTAATTAATTCATTTAGTATCTTTATCATACAAAGTATTTTTTATCTTTGTATAAGGTTTTTTGGATTGCAACTGTGTGTGGTAGTAATTAATTCATTTAGTAATAATATTAAATTGTAGAGTTGCTAGTTTTTGTCTTTTACTAACTTTCTTACAAACACTATGATGTTTTTCTTTATGTATTCTCTGTGGAGCTTTTCTCCCCGGGCCTCTACTGAAAATGGAAATATCTCCAGCTAGACTAGCCCGGTCAACAAATGTAAAATAAATAAAATAAATAAACATATCCAATCATCCTTCCTCAGCAGAGGTAGAGTGGACTGCACCACGACCATCCTCTAGTTGGTCTGTTTCATGTAGGGATTCAATTTGCTTAAATCCAAAACAGGCATGAGGTCCTTGCTCTTCTTTGGTACCAAAATGAACCTCGAGTAGACCTCAGATCCTCATTGGTCTGGTGGGACTTCTTGGATGACTCAGTTTGCCTGCAGTTTCAGAATCTCCACTGCTAGTAGTCTCTGATAGGATGGAACATCTAGGAGACATCTATGATGGAACCTTGGAATTTCCAGAAAGGGGAATAGTATAACCTCTGGATACGACTCTCAACACCCACATGTCCGAGATGATGGCTTTCTAACTTTTGTGTGAAAAGACAAGTCATGCCCAACTGCATCCAGAGCAGGTCAGATGGGCAGCCCTTCAGGACTGGTGAAAGAGCCTGCTGGAGAAGGCTCCACAGAAGCCCTGATTTTGCAGACTACCTCTGCCCCACGTACAATGCTCATTATGGTTCTCCCCTCCTAGGCATGGATGGAACCCTCTGAAGGAGCACCCTGCGAAGGCTACTGCAACTTTCTAAAAAACAGGAGTTTGCCCACTTCTGATTCCTTGAGAAGATTTGCTGAGGGGTAGCAAAATACACTCTTACAAAGGACAGAGTCTTCCCTTCTTGTTCACTCCTAGTAAATGTCATTAATCTTATGCTCAAACAAGGAACAGCCATCGGAAGAGGAATTAATAAAGGATGCCTTGAAGCAATCCATTGAGTTGTATAAGTGCATCCAAGTGTGGCATCTCATGAAAATGCCAATGCCAACTGCAATGGGACACTCCATCAGTTGCATTCAAAATAAGCCTCATAGAAACATTGGCAATACTCAGCAGGATAGACAACAGAGTCTCCTGAGTCTTCCGAATCTCTGGAAACTGCTGTACATTAACATTCCTTGACACTTTAGCCACAAGATTGCTTTGAAGTCTGATCAAGTGGGATAATTAGTTCAGTGCCCTCAGAATGAATGTCGCTGAATCATAAGAACACTTGACTATAAGATGGTCCAAAGCCCAAGACTCTGTTCAGGGGATGGACTGATGGATCTCAGATTTTCTTCATGGTG
The DNA here is from genome assembly GCF_019279795.1 of Protopterus annectens. Lineage (NCBI taxonomy): Eukaryota > Metazoa > Chordata > Ceratodontiformes > Protopteridae > Protopterus > Protopterus annectens. Next base: position 188,880,591 of record NC_056740.1, read on the forward strand.
GTGGCCACCACCACAGTTACATGCACGGCTGGACCTTTATTCCAATGTGGACGATACTTGAGAGGAACAAGAATTTTGTCAGGATTCTTAGAAATAGGCTCCACTTTGTCGGGTTCCTTCCACGCTCTTTAAGACACTAGGTCCGTCAGTGTATCTGGAGGGGGATCCACCCAAAACATGGATGGGCCCACAGTGAAGGCCTTCAAAAATACCGACTCCTCCACAGACGGTGCTTTAGGAGTTCAGCCCCACCCCTCTAGTGAAAAAGCTCCTCAGGGGAGTCAAAGCATTTCCTCTTGTACTGCTTCTTGCCCGAGACCTCTCACTCCAGTGAAGCCGAAGAAGAAGAGGAAGAGGCAGGAAGCCCTGCCGGGGGGGGGGGGGGCAGATTTGCGGCCAGCCAGTATAGGCTGTCCAGGAGCAGGCTGATGACTATTCTTAGGCACAGATCAAAATGGAGATGGAATACCAGTTGAAGAAGCCTGACCCAACTCCTTGGCAAAGAACATCCTCACGATGTTAAAGGCAGAAGCTGACAATGGCCTCCCACAGCAGACAGTCCCAGCATCCACAGTTACCAGAGATCTGCCCGGATCCAGGAGAGCTACACTTCACCCCATGTCAAGACCAGAGCAGAGCTGTCAAACGCCAAAGCTCCAAGGAGGAGGGATGATCCCAATGCTAGGATAGTCTCCAATACAGCCAGAGTTGACAAGACTAATATAGGAACCAAAGCCGATGCAAGTTTTATATCGACTCTGATGAAGTCCCACAATTGGTAAGGGATGAAAGTGTCTAAGCTATATATTTTAGGATTCATTATTCTTGGTCTATTTTTTTAGTAAAAACTGAAGTGGTGAGCAGTTTCATTTGGTTACATGCATTTGGTGGTTAACTGGAGTGCATTGTCTCCTTGGTCAGAAATTTAGATTTCAGACCAAGGTAAGATTCAGAGCAGAGGACAGCCACAACTGTTGGACCCAACCCAGAGGGTGGGAATACAGCCAGGCCAAAGGACCTCAGATCCACAGGGACCAAGGGAGGAAACCAAGGTGATAGAGCTGAGGTTCCAGGAAGTAGCTCTGGACCTGAAGCGATAAGACCTAATTGAATCTGGATCTGCAAAGAGGATCTCATCAGCTGCTCCAGGTCTGACACTCGGAAACTGCCCATCGACCTCAATGACAGAGTGGACGATGCCACTGATGTAGAATTAGGCAGGTTGCTTAGAGGAGGAGAAACTCGCCTGTTGTATCCAAGATGGCGAAACTTGGAAGTAAGTGTGGAAGGAAAAGACACTGGTAACATCTTTGATGGAGTGGAGAGGGAGAAGGGAGAAGCTACCCAACCTGCCAGAGCCTCTTTTACCAAAAAAGGGCTTGGTATGCTAGGGATCAGAGATGGAGTATTGCTAGTATTCGGCAATGAGAGTGATCAACTCTGAGGAGTCGCAACCAATGCTGAGGCAGCCAGGGCACCTGAAGGCCATGGGACGTTCACATCCAGTGAGCCATAAGAGGGATCACATGTGCAGACAGAGGAGGACCTTATAATCCCCTCTGGAGGCCTTGGAAGAGTGGTGGTGTTTACTGGAGCAAATTTTGGCACCAAAGAAGGAAAAGAACCAGATGGAAGAAGGCCCTTAAGGACTAATTTCAGCCATCTCTCATTCACTGCCTGGGACCCCAAACCCCTTGCAAATGGAGCAGGGGGAATCAAGGTGAGCAGCCCCCAACAGTAAACACACTTGCCATGTACATCTTGTGAGGGCAGCATGTGATCACAAGTAATTAATTTTTAAAACCCTTACCCATAAGACAGTCTAACACACTGCACAAAAGAAAACACACTACCACACTTTAAAGAGAACCAAATACAGAAACAAAACAACTCAAGAAGGTGGGAAAAGCTTGATCCTAACTACACACACACAATAAACCAAAGCCTAAACTTAGCTAGCCTAACCTATCCTAAACACAAATTAAAAGTTTAAGGGAGAAAATCACTAGAGAAACCACTACAAAATGCTAACACAAAAACACAATACATTTTTGCAGAGCCACAGCTCGAGCTGCTGACAGGAATGGTAGAAAACTTAGCATGGGGGGATCTTCTGAGGTGCAGGAGGTTTAATAAATTAATAAAGGACACCTTGAAGCAATCCACTGAGTTGTCAGGCTCTAATCCCCCCTCCCCCCGGCAAAAAGTTAAAAGGAGAAGACTGATTTTCAAGACTGACTTCTCCTGTGTTGTTAAACTTTTCTTTTTCATATAGTCAGCAGCTGGCTTTTCAAGTGACAACAGTTCAATAGGGAGCCACCAAACCTCCTTATCTAAAGATAAATTGAAAATTTCAGGCTTTACCTGTTCAAAAAAACTTCTAACTATGCACCCAGGCATATCTCAACACTGTAGCAGTGGCCTTTGACACAGCATTTACACACTAAAGGCATATTTTACTACCTGAGAAATGTTAGAAACCGAATTCAGATAGGCACTACCTTCAGGAGGGAGTGGGGCAGACAATTCCCTAAAACTAATTACACAAAAAAGAATAAAATTCCACAAACGAGTCTGATACCAAAGATGCTATTCAACAAATTGGAAGAAAATATTCTCTTACCAGGTCTGTCCAATACTTTTCCTTTTTTGTCCACAGGAGGATTGGAAGACAAGAATCTATTCCCAACTGGCAAAGACATGGATATGGTCACAGAGTTAGAACCGAGATGGGAAAAATGACTTTATAAATTTTCTCAAACAAACACTTAATCTGCCTTCCTGGGAACTAAAGGTTGAGAGTCAAAACTATTACAAGCAACATTAAATAGATCTACTGAGACTGGCACATTAAGAGGTATGCGAGTGGAATGAGGCATATCTACTTGTAACATATCACACTATCTCCTCAGTTTAGGGGGATATCCACATTTGCCCATTAAAAACATCTCATTCATCCTGACTATTGTTTGAGCAAAGGAAAATTCCACCAAGGGGATTGAAGAGACCAAGATTCCTCTAAATCAGAGATTTGGAGTTGGAAACCTGCAGAAGAAGCCCTGTCTACCTTATGTCAGAATGCTCCGATAGGTTTTTCCGTAGGAATAGTTCTGATGAAATTCTCTGGTAAGGATTTCTGAGCACCAGGATTAACAGTCGGCAATAACTGCCTCATACACCATCTTAGATGAACAGTGTTTAACCTTTTGTTTATTTTCATTGGTTTGACTGAAGACGGACTCAGAGAGAGCATTTCTGCTCAGTCTAGAAGTGTCTTACAATGGCCATCTCAAGTAACATTTCCTGGAGTGCCTCCTGACCCAGAGAAGATTTTTCTCCAGTACCCAAATCAGACAATGGAACAGCTTAAGAGGGCATAGCTGAACCCCTGCTTGTGTTGGCTAAAAGGACTACACCAAAGGAAGCCAGACAAGTATCGGAATATTCTGAGGCATGACAAATGGCGACTACAGACTCACCCACCATCAGCTCAGGCATCAACTGAGTGTATGGTGTTGGCAGGGGTTATTTGATAATTTTGTTTCTTTCTTTCCAGGTGCAGTGGTTAATGGAAAAGCTGTAGTGATGTATTCCTAATGTAACTGAGGAGAATGTCTCCAATGTGGTACATTTTGCCAGAATGAGCCAGATGGAAGTTAAGTTGTAAAAAAAAAAAAGTGTTCAAAAGCAGCACACGTACACATACATACATAACTACCCATCACAGTAATGCATAAACATCACACTAAAATCCTGTCAGAAACCTCGTTGCCAAAAACAGTCAGAGAGGAAAAAATGGCAGGTAGATTGTAAAAAAGTATACAAAGGCACCGACATATCCTGTGATAATCCCTGTCCATATAACACACTTCTCTTCACACTAAACCTTTAATTAAATAATGTTTACATAAAATGTACATTTTCCCACAAAAATACCCCTAAATATTGCATTTCTTAAACGGTAGATACTGCTAAAAGCCTTATTTAAAAACACCACTCTGTTCTTACAAAGGCAATATACATGTTTGGAAGGGTTTCCCACTAGAAATTTATCTGCCAGAAATGAAGCTGAAGGCTGGCTGCTGCTTCTGTGAAGCCTCTGAACTGCTTCTTTATGAGAAAGCAAGAAAGCACTTTTCCTCCACAGGTCTGACCAACAATTAGGCAGCTTGAAGTCTACTGCAGCTATGACAATGGGTTTACCTTCAAAATGTCGAATGCCATAATGTCTAATGTTCAGTTGGTTGAAAAATAACATCTAAACACAAAACAATGAATGATCAAAATGTCTAAAATCATTTAATTGAAAAAGCAATGAAATCACCTCTACTATTTTGCCCCCCGGCTGTGCCCCCCCCCCCACACCCCCTACTTAAATATACCAACTCCAATATTGCACTACAGTGCAGAAATGGTCAAACTCCATAATTTCGACATTGTGAGTTTAGACTAATTTTATTTCAACATTTTGATCTTTCAATATAGTGCATTCGACCAATTCATTTTCAACCATTTAGCTTTCAACATTTTGAAGGTAAACCATGGTAATGATAATCAATCTGAGTTGGAATGCTTTACAGACAGCTTAAGAAAACCTTTATTATCTTTCAGCATTTAATTTGCACATCACATATTCTCAGGAGAAAGTTGCAGTCTAATATTGCCATGAAGGAATATTCAAGTAGGCCCTTCATGCTAAAATAGATAATGTAGTGAACAGCAACTTAAGCAATCTTATAGACTCTGCAAACTAAATCAAAACTCAAAACGTTTTCCATAGTGCAGTAAAGGCAGTTTAAAAATATTTTATATTTTATCATTTATTTTATAGATATATATATATATATATATATATATATATATATATATATATACATACATACACATATTACATATATACACGCACATATATAAATATAATCAACAAAATAATTACAGCATTCAGGTCTTCTTGGGTACACACCTGCCATCAATTAAAGAGACTGATTAACCCCAAATAAAGTTCAGCTGTCCTAGTAGAATTTTCCTGACATTTAAACTGAAAAAACACAAAGCTGGAACCTTTAGGCTTTTTGGAGAGAGGATATGTTCCAGCTGTCCTTGATAGGGCTGAAAAAAGATTTGGGAACTTGGCTACAACGGCATGTAATTTTTTCCAATAATATACGGGGGAGATCCAAGGCAGGATCAATTGGTGCAGCTAAAGTGAGGATAGAATATTCTTTGCTTCTAAATATTCCCCCTTTTCTAATACGTTGAGGAGGATTTTTGAGAGGTTTTAGCCAATGGTATGTGATGATCCCATTTTGGCAAATTTGTTTCCTAAAAGAATAACATTTTCATACAGCAGATTCTTAAATTTAAATGAGTTATTAGACTCAAAGAAGGGTGGTTGAGATTGTGCACAAACAGGCTGTTATTCTTGTGGATGTTGTAAAGTATGTGGTTGAGTGCAAAACTTGGATGGGGTTAATATTAATGGCAGAAAGTACAGGGTCATGGGTATCTTCAATTGCTAATCTTGTGGGGTTGTATACATCATTGGTTGTGGGTGCAAACCCACAATGTGGTACATAGGGCAAACTAAGAGAATGGCTAAGAACTGTATCATGGAACATTTGGGTGACATTAGACATGGTAGGCTTGAAAATCCTGTGGCAAATCATTTTCATGCAGTTCATGCTGGTTCAGATGCCAGTTTATTTTTTAGCATTTTGGCCAAACCCCTCAACAAACAGGGGGAGGATTTTTTAATTAGTTTACTGAAATTAGAAACAAAGTTGATTATTAATTTTGGCAAATTATACCCCAAGGATTTGAATCAAGAGTTGAACACTGATTTTCATTAACACATAAATTTAAGTTATATATACCATATATTCGCACTTGTTAGTACACAAAGTTGCGGCCATAAAGATTTATAGTATAGTATATATTATTGTAGAGACATGAATTTTTTTATATATATATTTTTTGCATACATTTTTTTTTACATATTTTAGGTGTTAAAGATTTGTATAATCTGTCGTGTATTTATTATGTATGGGGTGCTACATATCGTTCTGTTTTTGAAGGGTTAATGTTGCAGCTCTTAGTTAATTGTTTAATGGCATTTGAAATTGAATAATGCAATAATTGGCCTTTCAGTTGTGCAAGATTGCATATATAAGAAGCTTTGACATGGTGTAAAAATTATTCTCTTGAAGACTTTTGAGCCGAGGTACCAAAAAGCACCATTAAATGTTTTGGACAGCATTCGTGCGACTGCTACGTTTTATTTTTCAGCCTAGAGGTTCCAGCTTTGTGTTTGTTCAGTTTATTTGGTTCGAGTGTTTTCTCGTTTTCCTGACATTTACTCAGTTGCCTGCTACAGCTAAAGCCATGGTTTGCAGAGAGCTTACAAAGCATCAAAGCGATCTCATTGTTGAAAGGTATCAGTCAGGAGAAGGGTACAAAAAAATTTCCACAGCATTAGATATACCAAGGGACACAGTGAAGACGGTCATCAAAAAGTGGAGAAAATATGGGACAACAGTGACGTCGCAAAGAACTGGACGTCCCTCCAAAATTTATGAAAAGATGAGTCAAAAACTGGACAGACTGCCAAGAGACCTACAGCAACACTAAAGTAACTGTACTACATGCGACAACAATCTCCCATATTCTTCATATGTCTGGGCTATGGGGTAGGGTTGCAAGACGGAAGCCTTTTCTTACACAGAAAAGCATCCAGGCTTGGCTAAAATTTGCAAAACAATACATCAAGTCTCCCAAATGCATCTGGAAAAATGTGTTATGGTCTGATGAGACCAAGGTTGAACTTTTCGGCCAAAGTTCAAAAAGGTAGTTTGGCACAAAAACAACACTTCGCATAACCAAAAGAACACCACGGTGAAGCATGGTGGTGGCAGAATCATGCTTTGGGATTGCTTTTCTAAAGCTGGAACTGGGGCTTTAGTCAAGGTGGAGGGAATTATGAACAGCTCCAAATGGCAGTTACTTTTGACCCAAAACCTTCAGGCGTCTGCTAGAAAGCTGAAGATGAAGAGCAATTTCACCTTTCAACATGACAATGACCCCGAGCATACATCCATATCAACAAAAGAATGGCTTCACCAGAAGAAAATTAAGTTTTGGAATGGCCCAACCAGACCCCAGACCAAAATCCAATAGAAAATCTGTGGGGTGACCTGAAGAGGCCTGTGCACAAGAGATGCCCTTGAAATCTGACAGATTTGGAGCACCTTCGCAAGAAAGAGTGGGCAAATATTGCCAAGTAAAGATGTGCCATGCTGACAGAATCCTACCCAAGAAGGCTGAATGACATAATGAAATCAAGAGGTGCTTCAACAAAGTATTAGTTTACGGGTGTGCAAACTTACGCTGCCAGCCTATTGTACATTTTTTCCCCTAACAGATTTGTTTTTCAACTGAATTGTAGAGGTTATGGGTCACATTAAAAGTGGGAAAAGTTTTGAAATGATTTATTGTGGTCTCATTTTTTTATATCACAAAAACCTGACATTTTAACAGGGGTGTGTACACTTTTTATATCCACTGTGTGTGTGTGTGTGTGTGTGTGTGTGTGTGTGTGTGTGTGTGTGTGTGTGTGTGTGTGTGAATCTGCATGCAAACATATGTTTAGTGATTTAAGGCCTCCTCAAGACATTACACAGATAGAATGCATTTTTCTCTTTTCATTACCTCCATGTCAGTGCATAACCCACGTATATTATCAGCTGTTTCTTTCATGTAATTCTGGCCCAGCAGCCTGAAGACCAAACACCTTCCAGCCAATTGTCCCATTTATAACTCCATCATGGGGAGGGAAAGGGTCCATGGCGGGGGGGGGGGTCCATTAAGGCAGCCAATCGGGGTGGCTTGATGTTTTTCTAAACCAAGTCCTTCACCTTGAACCCACCCAGTAACAAACTGAGTGAGGAGTGTGCAGTAGGCATCAGCACTCCATCTCAACTTACTTCTATGAAAAGATTACAACAGCAGGACAGCCCTGTCCACCCATAACAGGTACCACACACTGGAAATCCTGGTCTCCACTAGGTGGAGATCCATCTCATACATGTCCCAAAAAACAGCATGCACCCTCTTCTCAGGACAGGCACACCCATCCACCCTTCCTGTGAAGTGAAATGCCCAAGCTCTCAAGTAAAACACTCGTCTAACAGGCTGTAGTTGGACTCCATCCCTGTACTCCACTAGTGCATACATTTATCAATCTTTGACTTTCAGAAAAGACACAAAAGCTGCATTTATAAATTAAACCATGCCTTTACTGAAGTGAACATATATGAATATACATATCTGATGATTCATAAAACCTACTACACTTGCCATAGATAACTTGCCCAACGAATACCTCAAAATTGCAGCTGAATCTATAGCCAACCCAGTATCAATCCTTATAAATAGATCCATTCTCGAAAACAAGGTTCCTCAACTGTGGAAAATCGCCCATGTAATCCCACTTCATAAAGGGGGACCTTCCACAGAATTGACAAACTATCGTCCAATTGCTATTCTTTCACCTCTTTCTAAGCTACTCGAAAGGTGTATTCATTTCCAGATCATGAAATTCTTACTAACAAATAACTTTCTCTCAAACACTCAGCATGGGTTTCGCCCGTCACATAGTACCACTACAGCTCTCTTATCCTTCACTAACACCGTAAACCAACACAGGAATAAGAACAACTTTGTATCTGCCATCTTTATAGACCTATCAAAAGCTTTTGATATGGTCTCCCATTCCAAACTAATAGATGTACTAACTGAACTATCCTTCTCGCCATCTGCCACAGCTTGGTTTAATAACTATTTGGCTGTCAACAATCTGTTCTATGGCAGGGTGACCTATCTCCATGCCTTCCTTTATCTATTGGTGTCCCCCCTAGGATCTATCTTGGGCCCTCTCCTTTTCTCCCTCTTTAGTAATAATCTACACACAGCTACACCACATGGTTCTATAATACAGTATACAGATGATTCAACACTTACCTGTGCTGCCACTTCTCTATCAACTATTCATTCTCAAACACAGGAATCTTTCACTTCTGTTATTAAATCCTGAACCCAAACAAAACTAAATTATTACTCTTCCAACCTAACAAGGCACCTAATACGTATCTCATTGCCCATTTAACATAATAGACAAAGGCAATACTGTCATCTCCCAGACAACCCATACAAAGCTTCTTAGAGTGGAAACAGACAATAACCTAAAATTTGACTTGCATGTCCCCCTAACAATAAAAAAGTCCATAAGCAACTTGGAAGTTTATATAGGCACAAAAGTTTCCTGACCAAAATGGCCAAAATTACATTTGCACAAATCTGCGCTCCACTCTACTACATGCCTCGCCAATTTTAACTAATCTTAGGAAAACTGACTTGTCTAAGCTAGAAGCATGTTATAATAAAATTGCTGAGTCTGCATCTGACTCCCCAGATACAACACATCACTGTACAGCTTTAAGGATACTAGACTGACTTGAACTTCCCAACAATATACCTTACAACCAACTCTCTCTAACTCACAATAATGTAACACAACAAACCAGAAACCCTACACTACAAAATCTCACCCTTCCTTACAGTTCCAGCAGACCATTTTGCTCTAACAATAAAAGCTTACTCACCATCTCCAAGGTCGACACTGCAGGAGAATCTTTATTTTCCACCTATATATATCATATATGGAACTCCCTTCCTAACTCCATTCTCTCAATCTCGTCCACTAACCACTTTAAGCCATCACTTAAAGCTTATCTAAAAAAATAATTGGCTATGTTCCTCTACTAACCCCTCGTGAATGCTCAGATACATCACAGCATACCCCAACCATATCCAACTTCTTCCCCAGTTTAATCTTTTATTCCAACTGGCCTGTCTTAACCTTATATCTTGACATAAGTCACACTTTACAGATAGTACTAGCTATGTTCAAAGCCTAGGTTTTGTTGTCACTATGTAACAAATTTGTATTTTCTTATGTATACTACATCTTGTTTACTTTATACTTTTATTATTCTAATTCATGCATTAAAATTTACTGTTACTCATGGAGCTTTTCTCCCTGGTCCTCTGCTGAAAAAGGACCTGTGTTCAGTCGGACTTTCCTGGTAAACAAATGTTAAATAAATAAATAAATTCCTTGAAACACTTATATATATATATATATATATATGTATATAAAATTAAATTAAATTAAAGCATCATAAACTAAATTTCAATAATTTACTGTTCTCGTCAGTCCCATTTATAAATGAATGCATAAACCTTCCGTACCTTTGATATAGCCTTGCTTCAAGCTATCTTCCTTTTAGCCCACCGGTCTTTTGTGCATCAGCCCCATCTTGAGCGAAATCTTCTTTCGTTCTTAAGTCTATGAACTCCTCCACAGATTAGGTCTTTGCCTTGATATTAGGCTCCCCTGTGTAGCTCATGTGGTCTAGGTTCCCATCTGCATTTCTCTGTAATCCCTCTACCATACAAAGTAAATGCATCTGCTGCCAACTTACATTCTGTTTTTATAGGAACAGTTGTCCTTATTCCCACTGCTACTTCAGCTCACCTACATGAAATATTATAAGACAGAACTTCCAATTTTTCAGACTCCGCCTACGGACCATTTTATTAGATAATGGGTCTTTCCAGCTTTATTACATACCACACCTCTAGTTCAGATCTGTGGGTGGAGGGTAAACCACTGACTGGCCTGCTGAGTCTCAGTAAAAACAGCCAACTGATTCAGCTGTGTAATTCAAACATGTTCAGTTCACTTGTCTTCAGACTGCCATACCTACATGGATCTGCCACAATCCATTCGACACTGCCTTAGTATATTCAGCACTTTACAGTTTTCAAAATTTAGGTTTGAAACATTTTAAAATCCATAGAGTTTACATCAGAATAATGACTTGCAAAAAGTTGGACACATTTGACAAACACCCACTCTAAGCTACATTTATCTGTAATATATACCAAACTACTAATGAGCAATTCCCCTCAATTATAGTCTTTGACAAAGGTCTTTCCATGTTTGTCACCAGTTTCAACAAGGTAATATCTGACCTTGTTTTGCTTTAACCTTTACTGACTGGAGCTTTACCTCTTTTAGTTCAGGAAAGACTTTCAGTTAGAGTATCTATTTCCTTATGCATACCTTCATCACCTTGTTCAACCAGTCTTTTAAACAAGATTTCTGACACTATCTGTTTTGCTTTCCAACTGCTTAAGGGCAGCTATCAGTCTTTTCTAATCTTTTGAATAATCACCCAACATACTTTGTGGAGTTATCAGTTCTTTTCCTAATTGTGCTTCAATTCATATGAATTTTTCAAGTAATAGTTGGCTTAATTTCACACATAGCTCTGCAACAGCATTTGTTTGGTTAAAATGTTTTCTGCAGCCTTTTGCATAACCAACATTTTCTCCCTTAGAACAACCCAGTTCTATTTGAAACTCAACCTGTCCTACTGTCACAGAATCACGTCTCTTAACCAAGGACCAAATTAGAGATGAGTGTTGAAACAATGTTGAAATTAAGTTTTGTAGTGCCAAACCCATTATCCAGAAGTTTATTTTGCACTTCTGTAATGCCCCTTTTAATGAGGTTTTTAGTAACTCTGTTGTAATTTGTATTTATTTGTTGTAATTCTTATTTATTTAAATTTGTTGACCGGGAGTGTCCGACTGGATGTAGGTCCATTTTCAATGGAGGCCCGGGGAGAAAAGCTCCACAGTTAAAATAAACAGACAGTTGTTACATTGGATTACATAGCGATTAACAATTTAACATAGCAATTACTTACAACATATTTACAGATGAAGAACATAGTACATCAGTAGACAACTAGAATCTTTACCTGTGAAGTACATAATAGACATTAACAAATGTTACAATGAGAAGTTCCTGCTGTAGAATAAGTCCTAGGCTTATGAGCATCTGAGCTTGCTATAATCAAGGTAGTTAGTGGAGTGGAAAGAAAGGTAGTGGTTGGATGGGGTGGATGATATTAGAGTGGGAGCTGCAAGGGCATAGCCAGCATGTTTTTAGGTGCGCTTTTAGTAAAGTTTTGAAGTGGGTGCATGATGGTACAGAGGTAATTGTGGGTGGGAGTGAGTTCCATAACTTGGCTATTTCGCAAGAGAATAGTGCTTCACCAGCAGAGTTATTGGCTTTAGTGGCTTTAGTTATCTACAAGTGATTTTTGTTGCTGGATCTTAGTGGTGTAATGTGCAATAGGGTTGGAGTAGATTCTGGAGGGATAGGACATTTAGTGGATGGTTTACTAGTTTGTGTGCGAGTGAGAGTTGATACCACTGAAGGAGGTGAGGGAATTCAAGCCAGCCCAGTTCAGCAAGTGAGAGACAGTGGTGACTACTGTAGGATGCCCCTGTGGCAAATTTGGCGATTTTGTTGTAGCAGGTCTCTAGCTTGTTTAGATCACATTGCCTTAGGTTGGTATATATTGGAGAGGCATAAAGTAAGGTGGAGATAAGGTGGGAATTTGCTACTGAAATCTTTGCTGCTTTGGTGAGAAATTGCTTATTTCTGTATAACACTCCTAGGTTTTGGTGGACTTTTTTTATGGTCATGGATATGTGAATGTCAAATTTTAGTTTATTGTCTATTTCCACTCCTAACAATTTGGCGTGTTCAGTTGGGTATATAGTGGTATTGTCTGTTGCTGTGATGTTAAAGTGAGAGTTGTTTTGAGTATGTTTGGTGGGTTGGAAGATGAGTAGTTTAGTTTTGTTTGGGTTGAGTATTAATTGGGCTTCGGATAACCATGTTTCAACAGAGGAAAAGGCTTCCTGTGTGACTTTTTGCAGTTTTAGTGGGGACTGGGCTGAGCAGATGATGGTCGAGTCATCTGCGTATTGTATGAGTGTGCCATGTTTGGTGGCAGAGGCTAGATTATTGGTGTAAACAGAGAAGAGTAGGGGTCCAAGGATGGATCCTTGAGGAAACCCTGTGGAGACAGGTAGTTGGGGAGATATGTCATTCTGCCATACAACAGATTGTTGGCGGTCAGACAGGTAACTCTGAAACCAGTTGGTGACTGATTGTGAGAAGGATAGGTTATTGAGGACAGAGATAAGTTGTTTGTGTGGGATCATGTCAAATGCTTTAGATAGGTCTAGGAAAGTAGCAGAGGAGAGATAGCCATTGTTTTTATGCTGAATGATAGTGTTAGTAAAGGAAAGTAAGGCAGTGGTGGTGCTATGGTTTGATCGGAAACCATGCTGAGTACTGGAAAGGAGGTTGTTAGTAAGGAGGTAGTCGGAGACCTGAGAGTGTATGCATCTTTCTAGTATTTTGGAGAGTGGAGAGAGAATAGCTATGGGGCAATAATTGGTTAGTTCTGTCGAGGGTCTGCCTTTGTGGAGGGGAATTATATGTGATACTTTCCACAGTGTGGGAACGTAACTTTCTGACAGAGATCGGTTAATCAAGATGGATACTGGGTAGGCCAGAGCATCAGCTGCGATTTGTAGGTATTCACTTGGGAAGTTGTCTGCTGCTAATTTGGTGGGTTTAAGTTTAGTAAAGAGTATTTTTAAGTTGGAGGTAGGTACAGGAGAAAAAGAGAAGGCAGTACGGAGATTACTAGTTGAAGGTGTGGGTTGGAGGGGAGGGGGGTTGTGTTGTTTAGCTAGTGATAGTATGGTTTGGGTGAAGTGTGTGTTGAATGAGGTAGCAATATTTTCTGAGGAGTGAGGGATGTTAGGATGAGGGGTACTGACTTTACCTGGGTGGAGGATGGAGTTTATGGAGGACCAGAATTGTTTGGGGCTGTGTTGTGAGGAGTCTAGGGCAGACTGGTAGTATTGGAATTTGTCCTGTTTTATTAGCTTTTTGACTCTATTGCGTAGTTCTAGGAATTTCTGTTTAGTTGAGGGGGTTTTGGTTTTGCGCCAGTGCTCCCAGGCTTTATCCCTGTTTTTCATTTCTGACTTAGTAGTTTTTTGTAGCCATGGGGAGGGTTGTGCTTTGGTTCTAGAAAATCTTATGGGGGCATGGTAATTAAGGATGTTCAGGAAGGCAGTATTAAAAAATTCAACTGCGTCATCTAGACTGAGGTACTTTAGAGGATGCCAGTTACATTCTTTGAGGGATGAGATGAATGTGAATGGGTTAAAGTTTAGTTTTTTACGTATTTGACAGTAGATGACAGGTTTAGCTTGGTATAGGTATTTTTTGAGTAGGAATGTTGGGGAGTGATCACTGAGGCTATCTGATAAGCACCCTGTTATATATGACTGGGGGCTCTTACTAATTAGTATCCAATCCAGGGTAGTGTGCTTGCTGGGGTTTTTATTTCCTGGTTGGTGACTGGACTAGTTGGGTGAAGCCATGAAGGTGTACACGATGGGTTGGATTGTTGCCAGAACAGGATTGCCAGTCAATATTGAAATCACCTAAGATGATAGTTTCTTGGGGGAGATGGTGGGTAGACCAGCTGAGGAGGTTTTCTAGTGGAGGGATGTTTTGGCCGGGTGGGAAGTAGCATCCAATTATGTTGATGGTTTTGTTTTGGTTAATTTTGAGGTTGGTATATATTATTTCTTCATTGCCTATTTGTGGAGCTGATGATTTTAAGATCTGAATGTTTAGATGCTGTTTAAATATTATAGCTATACCACCTCCTTTTTTGTTTAGCCGGTCTACTCTTAGTATGCCGTAACCTGTAGGGAGTATTTGCTCACTGGTAATGTGAGGTTTTAGCCAGGTTTCTGTCAGGATGACTATATCTGGGGAGTACAAGTTTATGGTGGCATGGAGTTCATGGACTTTGTTGGATATTCTTCTAATATTTAGGCTTAGTAGAAGGAAGTCACTCGGCTTTCTATTGGCTGCAATATGGGAGAAGTTGTGGTTTCTAGTCTGATTATGAGGATTGGGGTTGGAGATGGTAGGGCCAGGGTTGGGGTGGATGTCTCCACTTAGGGCTAGTTTTGATATGCATGAGATTATTAGTTTTCTCAGTTTTTGAATGTGTATGTTTATAAGGGAAACTTTATGATTGTGCTCTGTGGGTAATAGGTATGGTGGAAGGGTTACTATGTTAAGTTGTAGGGATGCTTTATGTTTGAGTAATATAGTTGGTAGAATATGTAGGGGGTGCATAGGGATGGTTCTTGAGCTGGTGGGAGGGGAGCTGAGTGTGGGTGAGACATGAGTGGTGGTGTGAGTAGTAGTACAGTGGTAGTGGTTGAGTGGGGGAATGATGGAGCTTTGGTAGGATGTAAGATATGCAAGGAGAGTGCATGCAGTGAGCATAGGTAAGGTATGCTTGTACATGTTAGTTGAGGAGATGTGATAGTAGTGGGAAGATGGAGGAGGTAGTGTTGGGTTAGCGCTGTGGTTGGCTATTGGAAAGATGGGAGGGGTTTGAGTGCAATAAAGGTGGGACCACTGGGAGCGGGAGGGGAATAGAGGACAGGGTGGGGAGCGAAGCGTGTAGAGACCCTGTTAGTTGCTCGTATGAGGGGGCTGGAAACAATCACAAAGCAAAGACAAGTATGTGTTAAGAAACAATCACAATTGACCAAGCACTGCTCTGAAACTGTAAGTCATTTCTTAATTTCTCAGGTGGAAAAACAGGATAACCTTGTATCAGTAGGTTACTGTGGTTATAGTTTAAATTAACAAACACAGTATTGATCAGTTATGGATACTATTTGCTAACAGAAGGGAATAAGAGAAAGTGGAAGGTGTGTGTGTGTGTGTGTGTGTGTGTGTGTGTGTGTGTGTGTGTGTGTGTGTGTGTGTGTGTGGTGGGGGGGGGCTGCTTACAAGCCAAAGCAGAATGCTCTCCAGGGGAAAATGAATATTGGCTCAAACAGGTAGACACATACTCAAAGTTAACTGTAGCTGTTTGCAGACAGTTCAGACCCGGACTACACTTTTCTTACAAGAATGGTAAAGGTGGTACTGCAGTTGAATACTTAAGAGTGGTGTTAGGTCTAGAAAAGAAGAGTACAGGGAGGAGTAAGCACTTTTGAGATGGTAAATATATATTATAAAGATTATAAAAAACACACTGAGCAAACAGCTACCGCATGCAGGACAATGTCTTGAATCAACTACTTAGTATATGCAGATACTGAGCCAATTGGAAGAACATTAGAAAAAAAAACCCAGACAGTTATGCAGTCACAGATAGAAATATAGCGAGCAGCAATCTGTCGTGGTTCTCTAATGTGATTCGATCCACCAGTAACAGCACAATTATATAGAAATAATTAGACACTAGTATGAGCTGTCTACACACAACACAATTACATGAATAACATTAGTGAACAAGGTGCAGCCATGCAAATAGACCATACATACTATTATACTAAAAACAACTTGGTGCATACAAATGATAGCATGCCATAGTAACTTCCAATAATAAAACATAAATCATATTAGATGTCGAACACAATTCAACATGAACATATACAGTTGTAAAAAGTCTAATACAATTCAACATAAATAGGCATTTACAGTTGTAAAACACTTACTGGAGAGACACTGAGCCCTCATGCGGCCTGTAGCAGAGTGGATTGTAGTTTTAAAAATGGTGCCTGCCACAGGTAATATTTATTAACTTTGGGATTGTCTTAAGGTAATAAACAGGGAAGGGGGAGGGGAGAACAAGGGTGTGAGCAGGCAGTTCTTTGCATTGCTGCTAATGAGCCAAAGCAAAGACAAGTATGTGTTAAGAAACAATCACAATTGACCAAGGACTGCTCTGAAACCGTAAGTCATTTCTTAATTTCTTGGGTGGAAAAACAGGATAACCTTGTATCAGTAGGCTACTGTGGTCATAGTTTAAATTAACAAACACACAGTATTGATCAGTTATGGACACTATTTGCTAACAGAAGGGAATAAGAGAAAGTGGAAGATGTGTGTGTGTGTGTGTGTGTGTGTGTGTGTGTGTGTGTGGTGGGGTGCTTACAAGCCAAAGCAGAGTGCTCTCCAGGGGAAAATGAATATTGGCTCAAACAGGTAGACACATACTCAAAGTTAACTGTAGCTGTTTGCAGACAGTTCAGACCCGGACTGCGCTTTTCTTACAAGAATGATAAAGGTGGTACCGGAGTTGAATACTTAAGAGTGGTGTTAGGTTCAAAGTTAACTGTAGCTGTCTGCAGACAGTTCAGACCCAGACTGCGCTTTTCTTACAAGAATGATAAAGGTGGTACCGCAGTTGAATACTTAAGAGTGGTGTTAGGTTGGACAGACACTGAGCCCTCATGGGGCCTGTAGCAGAGTGGACTGTAGTTTTGTAGTATTAAGTATTGTAGTAATAATAGTGCCATATTTATTCATCACTTTTTATTTCAGCTACCCTTCGTATCTCAGTCTTGCCAGTCTGAAGCTTACACAAAATCCACTGGCCTAACCATAATTCTATAACACTGCTTTGTTTCACCAACAGTTTCCAACTGCTGTGTCTTAACACTGTTGTCTTTGTTAGGAGATAAAACACTTATCTTTATCACAAGTATTATTACCTACTTTTTTCTCTCTCTCATCAGTTCCAATAGTGTATTTCAACTCACAATGTTTAGAAGGCTTTAGCAACAGATTTTTATAGTACAGTGCCCCTTTAATGGCCTTAGCTCATGCAAGCATAATATATACAGAAATACTACTAAGAACATCACCTTAGTTTACTTTTAGTTCTTATTAATTGATTTTGCATTTTTAAGACGTGGTTACATCTTTCATTTTTGTTTTCAGGCAAAATAAACACTATGTGGTTTACAACCTAGACTCATAATTTGTCTTATTTCTGTTCCAAGTACAAGATTTTTTCACAAAGCAGCATACTATACCACCACATTTCATTTGCATGTTCCTTTTTAGGCATCAGAGTGCTCAATTAATACTGGGCAGTTTGTAATACAACACAACAGCAGCCCGATTTCTGGTTATGGTTCATTAACAGTAGTAACTGCTCAAGTCATTACTTTTTGTTAATACAGCTTCTGATACAAAAGAGTTCACTTTCTGCCTGCCTCTCAGTACCAGCACAAACACCTTCTTGTACTAGTACAGACATCATTAATAAGGCTGTACATATTCTTTATGGTAGATATAAGAACGTGTAGCCACAAGATTAATTGTCAAAGCTTTTATGTCTGCTATTGCTTAACTTTCCTTTTCCTTAAGGAGCCCGCTTTTTATACTTTACATATACTACCAACATTTTCTTACACAAACCCAGCTTCAGCATTTATTGAGCACATCCTTCCTACTGCAAGAACATTTTCCAAATAAATTTCCCTTAGCAGCTTACCAAATTTATTATGGCACACTTTTTTTATGAGTAAACCATCAACAATTATTTCTGCAGTAATAATTTCAACAGTATTTTTTTATTCTACCATTGTTTTATCTTCATTTTTAAACTTGGTTTAAGAATTATTTTGTGTACTTAACTTGTATAGTCTAGTAGTCAGTTAAAACTTCAATGTTTTTTTGAGGGTTGTTCCCTAACTCCGTGCAATGTCAGCATGCTCACTGTTATTCCAGTTTTTAGAGATATAGTTTCAAACATTTCTGCGGTAAATTTCAATGTCGAGTTGTTAATATATTGCTTCACTTCAAGCGCCCAGTCAAGTAAACAAATTTATTTCCACCGTGGTATACACAGACCTGTCTTAACACACAGTGAACTTCTGAAGACAGAATACGCAATCAGGCAACCTTCAGCTGTGGGTGGGTCAGCTAAACTCTAATGACTCAGTAAGATTAAACTTGCACCCTTCAATCTACACTTTAAAGTCACTTTAGCTTGCAGTAATAACAGCAGAGAATCAAAATTTGCCCACATTAGAACACTGTTTTGTGTGTGGGTGGGCATGTGTGCACGCGTGTACATGCGCACATGTATGTCTTGATAAGACTTCATGACATGAATTAGAAAACTTGATTCAAATTGTATGCATTTTCCTCACTATTTCTTCCAATTCACTGGCATAATCCACATGCATTATCAGTCTGACTTTCACAAAATGTACAAGGGACTGCATTTATGAAATTCATTATGCATTTAGTGAAGTAAACTTATTACATCAATATACAAGTTTGATGACTCTCTGAAATGCTTTCAGATACATAACTCTCGTACATAAATGGTAGAACTTCAATAACTCACATTTCTCATTAGTCCCATTTATACCATGTATACAGGCTTTCCTTGTCTATGTTTCTGGCCTTCCTTTAGGCCCCTTGGTCTCTTCTTCAAAGGTACTCCAGTCCTACCCCGGGCTAAGTCTTCTCTCTTTCTTTTCTTAAGACAGTGGAATTCCTATCTTGAACTTGCCTTAACCTGAATATCAGGTTCCCAGCCATTTAGCTTTTTTGAACAGGCCTACACTTGGATATCAAGCTGCCTGTACAACTTCAGTGGAACAGGCCACTGCCTACAGCCCTGTTATCCCTCTACAGTGAATGGCAAACCTCTCTGCTGCCTACAGTTCCCATACTGTTTTTAAAGTAGTTGTATCCCTGCTGCTAGTGTTACTTCAGCTCCACTTAAAACCATCTCAACAGAAGACAGACTTGCCAACTTCTTTATGGCTCCAGCTATGGACCATTTTATTGAATGACAGGCCCTCCAACTTCACTATATATCCACATTATATATATTACCATCTAGCAGGGTTTGTAGTAATAGCAACAGTTTTCAGAGCCAGCTTTTTAGTCTTTAAATGAATCCTTCTTTACAAGGAAAAAACTAAATGGGAAGAAACAAAAGGAAATGCAGCTACTTATTCACAGCTGTTTTTCTATTAGAAGGCTCTTTATCACACTAGCAAACAGATTTTCCTTAGTTTCTTGTCAGTTATCAGAGACAGTCTTCATCTTTCATGTTAGCTCACAGGACATTCATCTTGAGAATGCTCTCTCTAAACCCAGATGTTAGACATTTAACTCCTGAAAGAGACAGTGGCCACAATATACACAAAGAGGTACCTGCTTCCTATCAGGTGTCAAGTTAAGCTTCTCTTGGGTTTGCCACCTGCAATGCATTTCTCAGGAACTCTACAGCTCCCTTCTATGACTCACACTTTTTACACCAGTTAATGTTGATTTTACGAAAAGCAGTGACCAGAGCCAACGCAAAGAGACTAAGAAGTCCCTAGGGCCAAGTGCTGGCAGGGGAGCTGTTAATATTTAAAAAAAAAAAAAAAAAAAAAAAAGCAGGCTCACTCACCTGTGATCATCATTTGGCTGTTCTCAGTTGTGGTCACCATTTGTCTGTCGAACTTTCAGCTGCAATTACTGTTCAGCTGTTCTGCTGATCCATCGCTTGGCTGCACTAACTCCATGAAATCTCTCACTGTTTCAGCAATGAACCAATGTGAGGCTTCCTGGAGCTTCACTCAAAAGCATGGTATTTTTTGAGCCATGTGAGATTGCCTTGCACCATTTTACTTTTTAGAAGTCAAGCATTTTCTTTACTCCAACTGTTTTGTGGAACTTTTTACTGCCATTTTTAGAAACTACCAATTGCCAGTCATTGCCAATGAAGATAGGTGTGTGTGTGTGTGTGTGTGTGTGTGTGTGTGTGTGTGTGTGTGTATGTGTGTGTATGTGTGTGTATGTGTGTGTGTGTGTGTGTGTGTGTGTGTGTGTATGTGTGTGTGTGTGTATCCCTACCTCTCTTCCTTGCCTTAAAATAGACCTCATACTGCTGAGAATAATCTAAACAATAATGTTATGCCAGCAATTACATTCATCTGACTCACATTTATACTTTATCCTTTTTTGTATGGTAAACAAAGTAAACATTTGAAATTTCAGGCCCGCTCTAGTGAGTCCAAAATCCGGAGACTGAATAGCGAAATAAACAGACTTGCATATACAAAGTGTGAGACGGCCATTTTTCAGAAATTCCTTTTCTCCGAGGTATGACAATGTTGGTGTTGGTATATGTAAGTTTGGGGGATGGGCTTGTTCCCCTCATTGGGGGCTACAGAAGACTGTGTCTCTGTAAAAAGAAAGTATAAAAAAGAGGAGGGTGATGCTTAATATTTTCTTTTCTGCATGTTCAGCCTTTTTTTTTTTTTTGGTGTGTCTGTACTTGGCATTTCAAGTGCCAGCTTTTCAATAGGAAGTTGCTAAGACAATCAATGAGCAGGGTCAGGCTGACTGACTTACTCAGAGTCACACAGAAACAAATGGAGGTAGAAAAAAAAAGCTTGCCCATTACCTTTTAAAATGATTAGAGTTGTCTGTCTGGCAATTAAGGCTCTGAACTGTTAAACTACGTCTGTAGTCAAAAGTACAGGACTTGAATGTTTCTACTTCCATTTAGCTACTGTGTGACTTTGAGCAAATCACTCAGACAATGCTCCTAGGTCACCTTTGGGAAGGGACACTTGTCCAGTAGATTTACCCAGTTAATACATAGAGTAAAAACATATATTTAAAATGCATCCCTTTTTGGGGACTTTGCCCTCCTATTACTTTGCTTGTCCAAAATTCTTGGGTAAAAAAAGTTATGTATTGTGGTCTGTCCCATGTAAAATTTGCAGATTTCTAGCAAATTATCGTGGACTGCAATCTCTAAATACAGTCATGTGAATTTAAGACAGTCTCCTCCAGGAAATGCTTGTTGATGCAAAGCTTTCTATTCTAGCAACTTTCTAAGTATACAAGGAAAACATTTAAAATCTTTTACCAATTTTTGGATTTTTGTCTCGGACACTTGAGCTAAGAGGTTGGGAGGGCATGGGGGTGAAGTGGGATGAACTGTTCTTACAGCAGTGAGCTGAAATACACTTCAGTGTTACTTCATTCATTTTACCACAAACATACATCTGAGCTGTAATTGATAGTCACATGTGTGTGTGTGTTGCACACAGGGTCTATATCAGGAGTTCGAACGCACAGGTCTCCGAATGCTGTAACATCGAACCTGGAAGTTCAGAATGTGAAAATAGCGAAGCCGCAGAACACTAATTTTTTTCCCCAGGGAAAAAAATAGGTGGGCCGTTTCCATGGCTTTGCTATTTCCTCCACTGTGGTGCGATCTCGGAGTTGTTATAAGTAGGGGGGGTGTACAGCTTGAAGTGTACATGTGTTTTTTGGTTTTGTACCAGAACAGCGATTTGTTTTCCCTGGGAAAATAATCGCTGTTCTGTGTGTTCGAAATTCTTGCATTTCGAACTTCAGGGTTCGACATTTACGTAGTCGGACTTATTACAGTTCGACTACGTGATATAGAACCTTGCATGCGAGCATGTAAGTTATGGTGTAAGGAAAGAATGAGTTATAGTAAACAGAAGCATCATCACATAAACCATGTTCTTTGGGTATGATCCTTGGTTTTCCTGTTTTGTTGACTATGCATATTATTCGGTATGAATAAGTCTATGAGCTTAATGTTAAAATAACTATGAATGCATTTTATTTTTTTGCAGGCATGTGGGCATGAACTGTACTGTGTTGGACTTCAACTGTTTGTACAGTACTTACCGCAGACCAGTAAGCTATAACACATTAATAAGCTCAGCCTTTGCTTAGTATGAGTGTCTGTCCAAGTCACATTACCACAGAGTGCTCCTAGGCTACATCTTAAGAGAAAATTAAAAACAAATCTCAGTGACCATTTTAAATGTAAAATAACAAAACAGGATGCATACGGACGGATTTGAACGGTGTTTTATGGTAACTAGGGTGAGACAGCCAAGTAATAGGTATGGGCTTGTGAGTAGGTGATTAATTGCCCTACCTAGGGCCCCATTTGACCATGATCCAGATCTGGCAGAGACAATACCATGTAAATAGTGCACTTCACATCCTTACTGGTTACTATGTTTACATCACAAAAAGCATTGTTTCTAGCCCCGTTGGACAGGATACAAGCATGAGATGAGATAGCTCATCTACATTTAATCAGATGTGGCCTGGACAATGTTAGACCATAATTTGATAAGGGTAGAGGGTCAAAGCCCATCTGGACATTTTTGGGGGTTTTAATCTTTGTCATTAAGGCTAATGCTCAGCAATTATGACTGTGTATGTACACACTAAACAGTACTCGAGGTTGGGGGAGGCCCATTTTATGGCAAGGCATTCTGTGTACATAGTGAGCTGAATAATGCCCATCACCATTCCTGAGTTTTCTACTAACATGGCAGATGGGGTAATCATCCCCTTCTACAGTCTGAAATAAGACTGTGTTCATGTCTACTTCAGGGGCATCCATGTGCACCAACAATCTACCTGTATTAGTTTCAAACACAACACATTTGCCTAAAATCTTGTTCTGCTTTAAACTGTCTACCTTAACCTGCAAGGAAGTATTGGTCAGTTCAGTCAGGAAACAAACAATGGCAGCAAAGTTAAGAATAGTC
Organism: Protopterus annectens; assembly: GCF_019279795.1. Classification (NCBI taxonomy): domain Eukaryota; kingdom Metazoa; phylum Chordata; order Ceratodontiformes; family Protopteridae; genus Protopterus; species Protopterus annectens. Next base: position 188,903,985 of record NC_056740.1, read on the forward strand.
TGTAATATTTAGCCAAGCCTAAATAATGCTTAACTTGTTTTTTTTTTTGGTGCAGAACAGTTTTTTTCTGCTTCAGTTTTCTCAGCCTGTGGTTTCACTATAGCTCAACCTATTACATGACCAAAAATACAAGCATCTGCAATACCCAACTTGCACCCATCTCCAATCTTTGTTCACTCACAAAAGCATTCAAAAGAAAAAATGGTACTGAAACAACTTTTTAAACACATTATCAGCTATAGTCTACTTGGCAATCATCAACACAGATTCAAAAATGCCTTTAGTACAGGACAGCACTTCTTACCCCACAGATAAAATATATAACAGCATAAATGAGGGACACATTTCTGCAATAATCCTAGGAGATATTATAAGGGCATCACAGCCAACTCCTGAACAAATTAAAAGCTTAACTTTGAAGATAATGGAATTAACTAGTTCCAAAATTACCAAGACAGAACCTTCCACTTTCTTTCTTCTTCCTTAGTATTAAGAAATTTATGCATTACTATGCAAAAAGAGAAAAAAAGGCCAGACAAAAGTATGCTTAAGTTAATAGGCTGTAATTATGGGTGAGGAGGTGGGGGGTGTGGTGCAAAAGTACACAGATCATAATATAAGTAGGGATGAGATGTTTTCTTACTTTCACGCTGGTGAATGATTGGAAACAAGTAAATAAGAGAACATGGAATATAATTTAAAATATTTCCTTTAGCAATAAATGTTTCAGCTTGTCTTTAGAAGTCTGCAGCTGAGAACTATATTTTTTCTTATGTTTCCATGGAGGTAAGTTGATAATAGGGCAATAAAAAGCCAGAACACTGGTTTCTTCAAGGCTAAAAGTTAATGTTTTCTGAAAGCACACAAGTTATTTTTCACATCTGGGAGGGGAATAAAGATAAAACAGAGCAGACACCAATTAGTGTAAGTAGAAGCACAGGCAATAACATGCATCTTAGCACAAATGATTCAATGTAGGTTAAATGCCTGTGTTTCCAGCTGTCTGTCAAGACAATTGTTCCTATTAGGAGGGTTAAACTTCATTATTTGAAGATGTACATAGTTTTCTGCATTTGCATCAAGTTAACAGGTTCTGGAGGTGTTTTTTTGGTAAGATTTTCATTAAAACTAAGAGTCTCATCAACATTTGAACCTATGTCACACTTTACAAGAACTAACTCTATTAAGGATTAACCTGCCAACACTAGTGGATGCATGTATTACAAATGCTGGAAATAAATAATTAATAACAGCTGTTTATATATATATATATATATATATATATATATATATATATATATACATATATATAAAATAAGTGGAAATAATTACTTATAACGGTGATACTTTCTGTGTTACCCTGGAATGTGAATGGTCTCAAAGGTATAGACAAAAAGGAAATAATAATTGTATTAAGAAATATAGTTCAAATAAAAATGCTACAGGAGACACATTTGGAAAAAACTGAGCATGTTCATTTGATAAAGGATTTCAAGATGGATATTCAGCAGAATACCAGGTTCAAAGGAAAAGAAGAGTACTTATATTAATTGCCAGAAGAACTCCAATTTATTTATTTATTTATTTTTTATTTATTTTGCATTTGTTAACCGGGTTAGTCTGGCTGAGCTTTTGGCTCATTTTCAACAGGGACCCAGGGAGAAAAGCTCCTCAAGACTAGAAAACAATGTATTAAATGGTAGTAACATAGTAGCAACAAAAGTTATAGGATCTCACAAGCAGAGACCTGGAGAAAAAAAAAGCTACTCAGGCAATTCAGTTATACAGAGTATTAACAATTGTGACAATTCCTCCTGTAACAATTGTGATAGAAGAGTAAAAAAATATTTGCAGATTTGTGTTAGCAATGGGCTACTGGTAGGAGACTAGGATTACCATGGCATGTATTTATGTTCCACGTAAAACTGCTACTATGGAGCTTAATTTTTTTAACAAATAATCATAACATTTCAGCAAGGAATAGGTGGGGACTGTAATTTGATTTGCAACAATGAAGATGTATCTTTGGGGCTTATAAGGGAAAATAAAAAGGGACAGATTTCTGAAAAAATGTATGAAAATATTTGGTATGGAACACATGAATTCAACAGTAGGAACTCAGAAAATGTACATATTATTCCCCAAGTTACAATACCTGGGCTACACTATTCAGAAATTACATTTCACAGGAACATATGCATTTAATTGAGAATTTTGACACACATCCAATAACTTTCAGATCATGCACAAATAATTATGAAGATGAAAATAAAGACAAGTCACTAGAGCTTCCCAGCCTACCCACTAAAAAGAGAGGTATTTAACTCATTACAGCAGAGTGCGCTTGAAAGCATTTCTGCAGTTACCTCCTGCTGCAACTCTAGGTGTCAAATATTGCTTGTTCAATTTGCATTAATAATCCCAAAATCATGCTACATACAACATATCAGAATATTTTGACTTGAAGTATACATGATGACAAACAAAATTGTATTGATATTTGACCTCTGTCAATGAGTATGTGTTAGACCTGTAAGGTGATAACTTTATTTTATTAAAGGCTCAAGCCACACCCACTGGGAGCTAAAGGTACACACTCAAAAGAGCTGTAGTCGAAGGAATGAGAAAGTATGGGTAGTGGATATTATTCAGGAGTTATTAGGAAAGTTAGAAAGTACTCCAGAAGTTATAGCTAATAAGAAGGATAAAATGAATGTGGAGTTTTACAGACAGGGTAGACATAAGAGATATATATGGTTAAGAAGTAACAAGAATTATTTAGAGGGAATGTTAACGGATTACAGAATAAGGGGAATCTCTCAGAACAAGAAGGGGCACAATTGCAGAGTGCTGAAGAGAAAATAAAGGAGTACCTGGATAATATGTGCACGTTTCTAAAGACTGCTGTTAAGCAACTGCTTTTTGCTAATAAATCCAAACCACAAAAAACATTTGGCACAACGACTTAGGCAAAAGTAGAAAGGGTTGTTGCCAAACTTAGGAAGCCTTCAACAAGAAAAATAACCAGATATCCTGTAGAGATATTATAGATATTTCAGAATTTTTATGAAAAATGTACAAAACAAATAAGTGGTGCTTGTCAAGATGGCCGAGTGGTCTAATGCACCAGACTCATGGATTAATCTCCCTCCACGGTTCATGGGAATTCTGGTCTCCACATTGAGGCGTGGGTTCAAATCCCCCTTCTGACAGCTGGTTTGTCTCTAATGCATACAGGTAGCCTGTAAATGGTTCATCTCCCAGGCCCATACACTTATCAAGGCTATCAGAACTTGTCAGAGATGCCGGACTAGTCTTAAAAAGGCCCTTTTGGTAATTAGCCTAGTAAACACCTATGAAATCAAGAAAAAGCACAAATGGAAATATTTATGGAAGACTTAAATATTCCAAGGTTAGAAGTAGCAACAATTAATGGTTAAAATAGGAGGACAGAAGTGATACATAACCAATCTACTTGAAAGTCACCAAGATTATATGGCATTCCATTGGAAGTTTGGAATATAGGAGAGAAGTGATGGAGATCTGTGAGGCTTGGAAGGGAAGCACCAACATCCTGGAAAAAAGCATCTATCATGCCTATAATACCCAATGATGATAAAGACCCATCAGATCCAGCCTCATATTGGCCCATTTCAATTTTAAACCATGGATTATAAAGTGTTTATGTCCATAACAGCTAACTGAATGGTAAATGTGGTGCCAAAACTGATAGATATAGATCAGTGTGTAGTTTTGTGGAAGGGAGGCAAACATTTGACAACATTAATAGAACAATAATGACCTAGAGGGAAGTAGAACAGGAAATGGAAGCATTTGCATTTCCTCATAAAATAAAGTTAATTCTGTGGAATTATGAGGGATCGGAAGCAAATATCAAAGTGGGAGGGCGCCTCTGTGATAAGTTGTGTTTGAACAGAGGAAGCAGGCAGGGGTGTCCTCTTTCCCCTTTGTTATTTGTGTTATGTTTATAACCATTGGCATAGAAAATAAGGGACTCAGAAATTCAAGGATATGATTAGAATTGTATTCAAGAAAAGTTGGCTTTATTTACAGATGATATTTTGTACCTGAAAGAACCAGAAAAGGACATCTCAGTGTTATGGAACATTGTGAGGCAGCTCCAGCTTTTTTTCAGGATAGAAAATTAATGATAAAACAAAAGCTATAGCTGTAAAACTATGTACCACTCATGAACTGGTTCAGCAATAGCCTTATTTAGGGGACAATGATAAAGTATATAGCATAGCAATATGGTTAAAAAGTTAGTGTTATGGCAGCTAAGGATATGTGGGAAGAGACTGAACAAAAGATAATACAAAAACTGAGAAACTGGATGCTCTTGTGTATGGATATGGATAGTAAGATAACAGTAAAATATATGTGTATGTTATGTCCCTTTTGTTTTTTTACACAGATCAGGCATGTTTCATCAACTGGAGAAGTTGTGGATCGTAATTGACAGAGTTCATGGATTTTATCTGGGGGAGAGGGTAAGTGTCAAGTGGGATAATTTGATCCTTCCAACAGAACAAGGAGGTTTGGAATTACCTGATTTGAAGGGTTATTTTAGAACTATGGAGTTAAGTCTCTTACACATAACACAAGCAGAAAGCTACAATTCAAAGTGAAAAGGGATGATTATGAAGCGGTTGGGGGATAATTCAAGAAATAAGGTAAGAGTGGTATTTTGAATGCTGATCCTTAAGAAAAACAGCAACAACAGTTATACAGAATATTATACTCAAAGTAGCAGAAAGTATACTAAGAACTAAGCCAACATGAGAATGGAGAAAGGAGATTCTGCCGATAGGGAGGACTGCAATTTGAGGTTTCATGCAAAGGTGGCTGGAATTTACTGGTAGAAGCTGGCAAAAGAAACACGTTATTGGGAACAAATAATTAGAGGGAAAGGTAAAAGAATGGGAAAGGCCAAGACAACATTTGGACTGCAGGCTAGAGACTGATTTCAGAGTATAGGTAAAGAGAAAAGGAGAGGGCAATCTTAATTGAAGACCTACACTGGTTGAGTTTTTAGTTGAATCTAGAACAGAAGCTGTTAAAAAAAAAAAAAAAAAAAAAAAAAAAGAGAGATACTTAGTAGAGCACATAAATATTGCACGTACAGGAATCAGAGGATGTCAGAAGAGATTGGGAAAGGAAATTAAATGAGCAATTCACAAAGGAACAATGGGAGAACATATGTATGACTTCCAAATATGCAGCAAAGTCCAGAAGATTTAGGATTTTTGCCTGGAAGTGTTCGCATACGTACTTTTATACCCCAAGCAGATTCTATCCACAGGTAGACTGCAAATGTTAGAGATGTAATGGGGAAAGCATGAGGTATATGGCAGCATATGTTCTCTCAGAGTGCAATAAGTTGGGAGACTTTTAAAAAATCCCTACAGAGTGCTCTGGCAGGAATACTGGCAAGTAAATAAGTAACTAAGGAAATTATTTTTTGAGCTGGGATAAAGAATTGGAATTGCATTTACATAACAAGGCCTTTCTAAGTTTAATTATGGTGGCTGCAAAAAACAATTAATAGAAAATGGAAATCAAAGCCTAAACCAGCAATACTTGAAGTAGTGAATATTGTAACAGAGTGGAAAAGAGCAGGAAGTGAGATCTTTAGAAAGGGAAGGAATAAATTACATAGGAAAAATGGAAATTGTGGGAACAACACATTCAGAAAAATGTTTTGAAAGAGGAATGAGGTTTAACTTATGTAATGTTAGTTTGATCAGATTGTATAACAGTATATAACAGTATATGTGATGTATAATGTTTGTAAACGTGAACTTGTTAATGTGGTTTGATTACTTTTATAAGTTTGCTTATGTCACAAGTGATAATTCAATAAAGGTGTTTAAATAAAAAAGGCAGAACTTTCCAAGTTCCCTAACAATACCCTCTGAACCCAGCCACAATTAACACTGGTGTTCCACAAGATCAGTCCTATCCCTTCTTCATTATTCATAAATGACCATACACTGGACCTCTACCAGGAGAATGTTATAATGTATGTAAATGACATGCTAATGACAGAATCCACTAAACTATTGGCATTCTTCAAACAAAAATTTCACAGCACTTAAAGTTTTCTATCATCTAAAACTGTACTATATCATCCCACCTCCTCACTCTTGCCCCCCATAAAACCATAGCTAAAAATGTTTTAATACTAAAACTTAAAATATGCTTTACCCTACTATCCACGCACACAGCCTACAACTGTCACAAACTACAGACTGCAGAATTTAAAAAAAAGTCTACACTCCTTGCTAGCCATATACATACCTCTGTCTTGTACTAAACAAAAAATGAACGGGCTCTTTTGCAACTAATAGGGCTATACCTACAAGTCTTATTTTTCAGAATCCTTAGTTTAGGTTACTTCCCACAATTCAGAAGAAAAAACTCACTCAGAGAGCAAAACTACTTACTTAGAAGCAAGATGACATTCTCAATGTCCAGACTTAGATTCAAACACACCATAGGAGAAAAAGCCTTTTTCAGAACAGGTCCTGCTCGCTGGAATAATCTTTCCAATTATCTTAAAACTTAACAAGAGCCTGGGAATCTTTATGAATTCCCAAAAATAACACCTCCAAAAAGATGCCAAATGCTCTTCCTTCCAAGAAATGGGTTACTGGTGTCTTCTACATATTGACCTGCAATGCTGTCCAATGGAAATGTGTATTCAGAGACTAGAGTCCGTGTATAAAGTATACATAAAACATGCTACAATAAATACTGTTACTAACTACAGAACAACTTGTAACATGCCAACTATTCACAAGTGTAACCCCCTCTGCACTGTATGTATTTAACATGCACTGTACGTACTTATATTTGGATCACCCTCTGCATTTATCAATACTCACTGCACAAATGTGCATTCCTGTCTTATTATATGCATGTACTTTTTTGATGGAGTTAAAGTTGTGACTGAAAAGAGTCAACTGACCAGTTCACCTACTATGCAAACAAATGGTAAAATAAAGTGAAATAAAATTATCTTGATGAGCAGTTGTATGACACAGGAACTGTACACCAGCTTGAAATCTAGAGAGATAGCTTTCCTGATTAATCATCCAGTTAGGTTGCTGTATATCTAAGAATTTTGTCAGTCACCCTACAGAATTTTGCAGCTGCTCCATGGAGAAGCCAATCTGGTGGGGAAACTGCTGTTCCCTCCCCCTTTAGCTTCTGGGGCTTGTGGAATTTGGTAACATATTTTGGATAGGTTGAAAGTATACAAAAACCTAGTCTTGCAAATTTTTTTCAATCAGCTCATCTGCTAGAGCCATGCAATGTGAATCAAATGTAATTTTCTGAAGTCACTATAAAGCCTTATAGATACATATAGCTTGGAGATCAGCAGAATGGTGATTATGCATTTTCTGTACTGCTTTCTTAATTGCTTAGGACAGAGACTGGTATTTGGAACAGCTTCAAATTTCCTTTGTCAACAGATAGAGTTTTTATGTTGTGCTGCATTAAAACTGGTTCTGCCAGGTAAAAATAAACATATGTCTTGTTTCTGGGACACGGATCATGTTTCATCCACTCTGATTTCAGGATATGCTATGCAGCTGGGAGGGGGATCTTAAATTTTTCTGCATACATATTTACTATAAAAATTTCAGTTCCTCTCCAATGTTTCAGAACATTATGTCATAACTATTCCTGTTCCTTTTTATTTATTTTTATTTACTTCACTTATTTATTTCCCAGTTTCAAAGGTTCTACTTTGTCATAATTAACCTTGCAGATAGCACCTGGCAAAGTGTCTTGTAGGAACAATAAAAAACTGATATGTTTCCAGATTATCTGGTTAATGACATCTTCTAAACGTATTCTCACAACTCATAAATTGAAGCAGGAAAAGGGCCAGTTTCACATCTAATGCCCCTAGCAGATGAACTGATTGAAAACATTTTTAGAATGGGAAGGGGCAACAAGCTGGTTTAACACAAACCAGACAGCACAGACTGAGCTGATGATATCAAGTCTATGACCTGCCACAGGCATTTTCTAAGTGGTTTGTTTCAACACACAGTGACAACCAGTAAGTTGAGGCAAACACCCTTAGATAAACTGTAAGTCAGACAAGAACACTTGTTAAAAAGACTAGAGGTAGCATGACTTGCACTGCTGTGATTTAATACAGTTGAAAGCATGCAATAATACAAAGAGACCTGGTCTTGCTGATATTTCACCAATACATACCAGTGAAAGTTTAGTTTAACACAGGCAATCAGGATTATTTCTTTCTTAGCACAGTAGGTTTTATATATTCAGTACAACTGTTGGACACATTACATACTGACTGTACAGATTACTTGTCAACAACATAATTTGTTGGTTACACTACTAAACTGGCTTTTTGTTCCATTTCTTCATTCACGTTTTGTGGACTTAACTAATGAAAGACTGCATTCCAGACTAAATACTTTCTTATTTGTTTTGTATTTGTTATCTTTTATTAATGCTGGATTTTTCTCCATGCCAAGCCTAGAAATGTCTTGCCCCTGTGGTGGAGGATATAAGGGGCTTGCAACCCTGCAAACATTTTTAGTGCGTTTTACAACATTGGCAGTTTCACTTTTGACTAGTGACCTTCCTAGATTGTTTTGGGTTCAAATAATCACATATTCACAAGGCAAACCAATACAACTAGCTAACAACCTGAAAAGGATGAGCTTCGAAACCTTACCCAAATTATCAATCTTTCAAGATAAATGTTATCTTTATTAAGACGTAACTATTTACAAACCACCTGAATAAACATTACAACAAAACTTACAAAAAAAAAAAATCACTTCCTGGTGCCATAGCATTTACAAGTTTTCCAGCCTTTTTCCCTGCCCTATTAGATATTAGTAATATTAAAACTATCATGCATACTTACTTGTATAACACACCAATTTAATTCACAAACACTGATGAAGTATGTAAAAAAGTAAAATGCAAAATAAATAAATCTCTTACACCAAATATTAACATTTCATACAACTCCTCTTCTTTATAACCCATAGCAATTTTATGTTTCCCTTTCACAAACTCACCCCCTGGCTATAACAGTTTATTGAAACTTTATTACTTACCACCACTTCTACATTACTTAGATTCTTTCAGACTTTAGGGCTACAAACCTTCTTTAACTCTTTTTGTTCAGTTCTACTTCATCTAATACATCAATGTAACTAAATTAGAGCATGCACTTTGAAATATACCTTTGCCCTGTCCTTTTTGTACCCTGCATTCTTCAACCCACCAATCATCTCTGCTGCTGCACTCATGTCTTCTTTTTTCTAGTTCCTTGTTACTACCGTCTTCACTATAGTTACGTTTAAAATTAACAGCAGCTGCTGGTTGTGCCATAGTATTTCTGGCTACTGCTTTATACCTCAAAAAAAAGACCCTGAAGTTAAGGCGCATCTCTTCTCCAACAACCTATCACAAATAATTGTTCCACCTCCTCTTTTTTTTTTTTTTTAACCCATCATATAGACTCCTAAAACATATAAACAGGTACCTCCACTCCCCTACTTCCTATGTCCAACATTCCTGGTCAACTGTCAGAAAGATCCTTGCCAACATATCCGGAGTAAAAAAAATATTTTGGTAGCTCAAAGCAAATATCCTAATCCTCTTAGCTTGTACAAAACCTCCTTTTATCAGTTCCTCCTCCATAGCGCTTCGCAATAACAGTCCCAGCAAATGATTCAGTAACAAGTATTTCCATGTTCACCTTCCTTTTCAGTCACTGACACATGCAATGCCAGCAGAACTGTAACACTTACACTCATACTGTTATGTACATTTAGACTAAACTACTTTTATTCTAGTGAAACATACTTGTCATACATATAAGATGTATTGTACTTCAGTGAATCTTATATTAATTATGTTCTGCCATTTGTTGTGTTGTAGAATGATGGGACTGTTTTTTCCTACTTTCCCCTAAAAAATGGCCCTTACCCAGTAGGACAAACTGATTAGCAAGCATAAATAAATAAAATAATATTTTTCATGAAATACACTCTTTTGAGGTTAATCCCAGACACTAGTTTGTTATGCCATAAAGAGGAGCATATTTGGATCCACATATTGATCAAATAACAGTAAACACATGGAAGGAAACAAACTAGAAACTGAACAGATGAAAGTAAATGACAAAGTAAGATCAAAAGACTATCTTTTTCAGGATTCTGGATCCAACAAAATAGAAGGAATTGCACTAGTTTACAAGGCAACCATAAAAATGCAGATAATTAAGGAAAAAGTGCATCCCTAATCTTTGCTGGCATTCCTTCTATATGTTCACCACACCTCTGTGTCAAAGTAACTATATTTAAAATAAAAATAAAATATACTTTTCTAATGTTTGATAATTGGATAAAAGGGAGTGGTCAGTTGACCCTTTTCAGCCACAATCTGGGCTCTAATGAAGAGCAATAAGAGACGTATAAAAATAGTAGTACAGGAATTCAGGTACTAAATAGAGAACAGTCACCTAGCAAAGTACAAAAATGTGCAAAAGTGGTAAAGGCAGAATAAAATCAAAAGTTGCACTAACTTTAGCATACATGCTTACAGGTTGTACATAAGAATTACAAGATCAAGTAACTTTTTAAAACAGATTAAATTCTAGATTTGTAATATGATCACTAAACTTCAACTTAATTACATGTTAATGGTATGCGAATTAGTGAGTGTGGCCAATGAAGAGGAAGTCCCACCAAACTCTGTATACATCATTTCAAGTAATAAACAGGGAAGTGTAAAGAAGTAAACCAGTTGATACTCGATATTCCTTATTCCTGATATCCAATAAGGACTAGGAACATCCATCTGCTCATGCAAGACTGCTTTATGACAACTCAAGAACTAATACATTGTTGCATTTCATTCATTCACTTACTCTCATACACCAGTTTTACCCTACTCAGGTTTAAAGGAAGCTAAAGCCTACCTTGTCTTTATACTGGCATTAAGGCAGACAGCTCGTGTAGTGTTAATTTATGCCATAATCATAGATTTGAACCTAGTGCAATGAAGATATACATTTGCTTGTACCCCGACAAACACCTGCAGGGTAAGGATCACCTATTCACCTAATGGCATGCCTTTGGAATATGCAAAGAGACTGAAGTACCTAATGAAAAAACATATAGACAAAGGATGAACATGCAGACTTTGCAACCCCAAACAGGAACCAAACCAGAGAAGTTGAAATAGTAAGGTGGCAACATTAAAAAAAAAAATCTTGTTTTGACCAGATGGTCATCTGTGTCTAATGGTACATCAAAATACTGTCATCTGATGCCCACCATGACCCCCAGCATGCCATCTGACCACTGCATGAAAATGCATCTCCTGAAAACAGTGAAATACTACCCTGGCATTTTACATTTCAAATCATAGATTAAATCAAGCCATAAACTCTCACTTACTGACACTTTCCATATTCCCTCTGATTTAACCCCTCTGTACTTAATCATACTAAAATACTGCTGAAGTACTTCAAACTGTAGGTCAGTATTGTAAGCAATCTCAACCATCTATTTAACACTTAATTAAAAGAAATGTTATACATCTCTATGTATCACTGCAATGCATGCTTTATAAAACTGCTCACTTATCTGTAGAACTCTTCAGAAACCTGCATACAAGTACATTTCTCTGTTGCCCCAATATAACTGTATATTCAACAGTTTTATAATTATATATACACTTTACCTCAAACAGTTCACCAGCCAGACTCCATAAAGTGTACCTGGGTCTGTTTACACTGTGTGCATGTCATGGTAGCACACAATTTTGGATTCAGTAAGTGGCTCTACATGGTGTGTAGAGCCATACAGACTTGCGCAAATAAGGTAAATTCCATGGCATGCTAATTACAGAACAGGTTCATAGGTAAGTACTAGGCTATCGGCCCAAGGGCCTATGTAAGCCTAGCCAACAAGGTTCCCTGGCTTACGCCACCCAAGAAAGTTATTTTCCTGTGCCACTGTCGAGCAGAGACACAGAAGTGATCCCCGGGGTGCATTTCCTATTTCTCATCCACTCATCAAGATTTTTCTTGAAGAGTGCTAATAAAGAACTTTGCTTGACATAGATAGGTAGCCTGTTCCAGAGTATGGGAAGTCTCTGGGACAGGAATCTATCCCTCCAGCATGTCCTGTTTATTGCGGTGACAAGGCTTAGGTCCCTAGAGCATGTAGCTCGGAGGGATTGGGATTTCTTTAGGTGTAGCATGTCCAACAGTTCTGGGTTTGACATAGCTTTATATGTTGGGCAGAGATCACCTTGGAGTAGGCGATATGCTACAGAGTAAAGCTGGAGTTTTTTGAGGCGGTCAGTGTAGGGCATTTGTTTGAGGCCAGTAATCCTCTTTGTGAGGTACTTCTGTGGCCTTTCCAGCTGCTGCAGAAGTCTTGTGTGGTACATTCCAAAAGGGGCTTTGTACTCTATAATGGGTCTAATGAGTGTCGAGTAGAGGGGAACAATGACCTCTTTTTTTCTTGGATGAGAACCCTTTTATGATGAGGTGTGCCACGTAGAAGGACTTCCTGACTACTGTGGCGATGTGACTATCAAAGGAGAGACTACTGTCCACCTGGATCCCAAGCTCTCTTAGCACGCATTCGGTGTTAAGTAGATTTCTGCCTATGTGGTAGTTCATAGGTACAGAGTTTTTACCAAAGGGGATGATGCTGCACTTTTTGGCATTGAGCTTGAGGCCATGGCTCTGACACCAGGAATCTTTCGCAGCGAGGCACTTCTGTTTTTATCATCTATATCTTTCGGGGTATTTTTGTTGATCCCTTCCTCCTTCTATACTATAACGGTGACACTTCTTGTTTTAACTCATTCACCCCAATGGAGATCAGGAAGTTTACACTGTAATTTCCAATGGGCAGAGCCTCAGCTTTTTGACAGAATCAAATTACATCCTCACATTTCTAACAAATATTCATATCTCTGGAACCATAGGGATTATGGAAGTATAAATGGCAAACTCTTCAGCACAAACTATTTTATAGTGGTTGCATTCTTTAGGTTACAGGTACTAAACTGAATTTTATAAGTCACAGTACACACAGTAATTATTACATTTGTAATATTTTGTAAACAATTTACAATATCTCAGCAACCACTCAAGTCACACATACATTGTCAACAGCATTATATTCATCAAGCTGAGAGCTTTCATACGAGGCCAAGGAGTCCTGTCTGTTACTTGGTTGTTGAAATACTTAGGAAAAAAATGAAAAACATATCTATAAAAATTAATATCTTAAAAACAACAGTTAATATCTATTTACCTGCACTAGACAGAGGTCAAATATTAATGCAGTGGAGTTTGCTCTTATGTAAGCTTTAAGATGAAATCTTTTGAAACCATGTACACACCCTGGTTTTGGAATTATTGACGCAAATACAAACAAGCAATATTGGATGCTTTGAGACGTCAATAGGAGTTAACTGCTGAGGCACTTGGAGGCATAACTTTGATGCAATGAGTCAATTGCTTTATATAGTTTTCTCTATTCAATACTTCCATGATGGCATTCAATTTCTCCCTGTCCTTTCTTTTAGCACCCTGTATTCTTGAGGTAGGACTTTACCTGTTATTAATTTAGATGCACAGTAATGTATCCTATTTACTTCTGTTATATTGCATGAATCTCTATGGACAGTCCTAATTACTGTGTTCATTTGTTTTATCAAACTTCTAACTTTTGGGGTTTTATTGACCTTCTGCAGTCTTTCTTTGATCTTAATGCGTCTACCCATGTCTATTAAATCAAGCAACTGTTCTCTTCGATCATTTGAGGGCACATTCTTTGTTCTCCATTTCCTGTGGGCATTCTATAGAAAGTTCCAGAGCATCTTCCTGCCACATTCTCTTCAGTTTCCATCTATGTCATCCATTGTTCTTTCATATGAGAACTCACTGGCCTATCACTCCATGTCATTAACTGTATCAGAGTTGCCACAGTTTCCTGTTCTTTCCCTTGCTGAAATTCACCCCTGGGTGGCACCTATGTCCCTCATGAACAGGGACAGTCAGTGCTGATCACAAAATTGCACAGCTAAAAATGACTATTTAACTAAGATCAGCAAGGGCACTTGAGCTACATGAAGCTATGAATCTATGCAGGCCTCTCAACATCTTCTCTCCAACATGCCCTGCTGTCATCCATTATAAGCTTACCTGCAATCTTGCAAAAGTCAGATTTGTGCCATGGTGCTTGTGTAAATTACTGAGTTCTGTAGTTAGTGTACTTAGATAGGTAGGGGTTCTGTTCTCATTGCAGTCAACTGTGTGTGTGTCTGCCTGCCTGTCTGTCTGTCTAGACAGAAGAGCAAACAAAAGTGTGTATTGCACAGGTACTGCTCCAATCCCATTGACTCACAGTATTTTGATACTTGCACATGCCTACACATTCATTTCATGCAGACTTCCAAACATCTTCTCTCCAACATGCCCTGCTGATGTCATCTGCTAAAAGTCGACCTGCAGTCTTGTAAATGTCAGACTTGTGTTGTGGTGCATGTGTAAAGTACTGAGTTCTGAAGTCTGTGTGCTTACATAGGTAGGGCTTCTGTTCTCACTGCAGTCAACTGGGTGGGTGTGTGTTTGCACTCTTGCGTGACATTACAGTGACCTTCACACCAGCACGTGGGAGACTTATTACCATATTCTTCTCACCAGACACTGCTGATGTCATCACCTATAAACTGCTGTTCTACACACTCCAAGTGAGACTTTTTTTTTTAAACAAGAAACATCTTTATTAAACCATCCCTTATGACACAGGCAATCAAACATTTATACAAATGAAAACAAATCAGACAGACACAATCCTAGTTGCAAACATTTTACATCACAAACCATATTGACACTCCCAGTCACAAACATTACACATCAATAAATATACCCAATCATTTTCAGTCAAACATGATATAGCTCATTTAAGTCCTGCCTGCTTTTAAACCTCATTCCCCCCTGCATGCACTGTTCCCATAATTCACATTTTTTCCTATGCAGTTTGGTCCTACCCCTTTCTAAATATCTCAGTTCCAGTTATTTTATCTCTTATTATTATAGTCACTACTTTAGTACAGTTGGTTTACAGTCTGATTTCCATTTTCTAGTAAATGCTTTTTTGGAAGCCATCATAATTAGACACATCAATCTGCCAACTCAGCATCTCTGACAGTGCATCCCACAGGGAATCCTTAAAGTCTGCCAACTCACCACACTTCCAAAAACATTTACCCAATTACCTCTTTATTCCCCGTCACACCTCCATTTGCTGTCTACCTGAGGAAAATTTATCTGGAGTCAACTTGGGGTATAAAAACATCCACATAAACATTTCCAAGGAAAAATCTTAAATCTTCTAGGGTTATGTTACATATTTGGGAGACATACATCTATCCTCCCATTGTTTATTTGTGAATTGCTTACCCAATCTCTCTTCCTAATAATTTCTAACTTACTCCGATTCTTACAGTTATCATGCAATATTTTATATGCTCTACTAATTATTCCTTTTTTAATAGCAGCTTCTGTTCTAGATTCTACTAAAAACTCTACCAGTGCAGGTCTTTCATTCAAGACCCCCCTATTTCTTTCTCTTTGCCTATACTCCGATATCAATCCTTGACAGAATGGGAAGATTCCAAGAAGTTATTTGGACTGCAGGTTAGTGACTGCCTTCCCCATCATCTTTCCCTCTCTATTTATTTGCTCCCAATACTTTACTTCCTTTGCCAGTTTTCTCCAATAAAATTCCAGCTCCCTCTTGACTCTTGTATATATCCCTAATTGCAGTCATCCATATCAGCAGAATCTCCTTTCTCCATTCTTGTGTTGGTTTAGTTATTAGGATACTTTCTGCTACTTTATGGATACACTATTCTGTATGATTATTGTTATTCTCCTTAAAGGCCTAAATCCAAAATCCCACTCTCTCCTTGTTTCTTGAGCTTCCCCCTTGTATCATTATCATCCCTTTCCACTTTGAATTATAGTTTTGTACTTTGCCTTAACTATGTAGCTCTGAAATACCCCTTCAAAGTGGGTAATCACATTCCACCCTGTTCTACTGGAAGAATCAGCTTATTGCACTTGACTCTTGCAGTCTTCTCCTCCAAGATAAAGTCCTTCAGCTCTTTATTAATTGCTATCTACAACTTCTCCTCTTGTTGATAAAAATATCTCTGACCTGTGTTATATGACTCAATGGGACTAGCAACACTAATTGCTTGTATCTTACTATCCATATCCATGTAACAAAGCTTCCAGTTTCACAGTTTTAGTCTCTTCCCCCATATCCTTAGCTGCCACAACAGAATTTTTAATCCAGACTCCTAAATACTTCATTTTATCATGTCCCCATTAATATGGATATTGCTAAACCAATTCATATGTAGTTACATAATTTACCGGCACTGCCTTTCTTAAAGCGTCATTAATTTTGTATCCCGAAAAGATATGAAACTGTCCCCAAATGTTCCACAACACAGTAATGTCCCTTTCTGGTTGTGTCAGGTATAAAATAGTATAATCTGCAAATAGTGACATCTTTTCTCGACTACCATATCAATTCTGCCCTTGAATTTCTGAGTCCCTTATCTTGTCAATGTTTCTAAATATAATGCAAATAACAAATGGTATAGAGAACAAAACCGCCTGGTTCTTCTTCTCAAGCAGAAATTATTAGAGAAGACCCCACCCACTTTCATTTTCACCACCGATTCTTAAATCGAATAACTTTTTCAGGAGATGCAAATGCTTCCAGTACCCTGTTCATACAGTCCCAGCTTACTCAGGCTAATGCTTTCTCTGAATCAAGACCTACCAACAACAATATTTTCTTACATTACTTTTGCTATTCTTTTAGTCATTAAAGACATGAACACTTTATAATCAAAGTTTAGTATTGAAATGGGCCTGTATGAAGATGGATCTGGTAGGTACTACAGCTACCATTGCTTTCTTTCAGGATGTTGGTACTTCTCTTCTTAAAATGCTGTTAAACAAAACCTTTCAGATCTCGATCAGTTTTTCCTTCCTAGCTTCCAAACTTCCACAGGAATATCAACTATATTCCTGGGGACTTCTCTGTAGATTGGTTACACATCACAATTTTTATCTCATCTCCTCCTATCCTAACCATTAGTAATTCAGCCTCATCTACCTATAACCTTGGCTTATTTAATTCTTCCATAAACATTTCCATTTGCATCTTTTCTTAATTTCCATATTTATCTTCTTTATACAGATTTTTACAGAATTTCCAAAATATTTCTAATACCTCTACAGGATCTCTTGTAACCTGCCTTGCTATAGCCTCCTTAAGCTTGGCAACAGCCCTTTCTACTTCGTTGCCCAAGTCGTCGTACTAAGTTTTTGTGCTTTAGTGTTCTAAAAAAGTTGCTTAACAGCAATCTTTCTAAACTCATGTATACTATTGAGGCAATCCTTTATTTTCTGCTTAGCATTCTGCTGTTGATCCTCTTCTTGTTCTGTCAGATACCCCCTATTCTGCCATACTTAAACATTTATCAGTCCCTCTACATAATTCTTGTTACTTCTTAACCATAGATTCCCCTTTCATTTCCACCCTATTTGTAAACTCCATCTTAATTTTATGGAACTCCCTAGCTATATTTTCAGAACTAGGAACCAAATGGAAAACACACCAAACAAGCCTGTATATGAACTCCGTTAATTGCAGTAAAAACACACCAAGATTATGTGCTTAATCTTAGTGTGTTTTTACTGCAATAAACGCAGTTCGTATACAGGCTTGTTTGGTGTGTTTTCTATTTGGTTCCTGGTCATCTGTTATTCGCACTGCACCAGCTATTTGGATATTTTCAGAATTCATTTCTATCCTCTCAAATAGCTCCCGAATAATATCCACTACACATTCTTTTAATTCCTCGCTTTTCAACAGCTAGGTGGGAAAGCACCAGAGTCTCATTTTTATATCATTAATCTGTGTTTTTATTTTAGTTATTATTGGCGCATGATCTGAAATAGTTATTGGTTATGTATCAAGACCTTGAATTAAATGCACATGTTCCTGTGAAATGTAAATTCTGTCTAGCCTACCCCACTTTTTCTATCTTGGGGAATAATTTGTAAATTCACTCTGAACTCATATTATTGAATTCACATCTTCCATGCCAAATATTTTCATAAATGTCTTCAAATATCTACCCTCCTTCATTAAGCTTTCCTTTCTGGGCTCCGTCACATCTTCGCTGCTGCAAATCAAATTCCAGTCCCCACCAATAAGTAATATTCCTTGCTGAAAACTGATTTCTCACAGAATTTTCTTAAGCTCCATTATAGCAGTTTTAGGTAGAATATAAATATATCCCAGCATAATCGTCCTCCCTTGCCAGTAGCCCTTTAGCACTATAAATCTGCCATTTTTTATCCTATTACCACTATTGGAGCTCCTTTTGCAAGTAATACAAGTACTCCTCTTTTCCTTTGTATCAGACATTTCACTAAATAACCATCCTGAAAACCTCTCTTTACTGAATTCACATGTTCATTTCTTTCCAAGTGTGTAACATACCTATTTGCACTCTACATTTTTTAATACAGTTCACTATTCTTTTTTGTACTTATCTGTGAGACCATTAACATTTAAAACATTACAGAAAGCACCTTTGTATTAAAAAGTTATTATTCCCACCTATGTGCAACACATTTTTTGTTAAATGTCTAGTTC
Source organism: Protopterus annectens (assembly GCF_019279795.1). NCBI lineage: Eukaryota > Metazoa > Chordata > Ceratodontiformes > Protopteridae > Protopterus > Protopterus annectens. Next base: position 188,922,788 of record NC_056740.1, read on the forward strand.
CAGCTTTTGTGTTACATGCATACATGGCTTGGCAGATTGAACTTTTATATAGTTGTTTCTTGTAATGTCCATTTGAGCCTATGTCACATCTTACAAAGCTTTTTGTTTTATTGAAAACCATCAAGCAAAAATACAAGCAAACCCTTAATACCAGCTAAAACCTAGTAAGTTAATACTGGCACACAAAACTATCTACACCTTCAAATATTCAAGTTTTCCCTTCTAATAGGAACAAATGTCTTAACCTGACAGCCACACTCATTGACTTGAGTTAATCTAAAGGAAAGGTTATCCATGTCGAGACTCATGGTGCAGCCTGTGCTTCTACTAACAGCTAACTATTTTGTCTTATCTTCATAACTCTCCCAGCTGTGAATACCCTCAATGCTTTAAAAGAACATCTCCTAGCCAATTTCTGTTTTTCCCCAAGCCAATCACTCTCCACCAGAATGTAAGCAATTTCTCTTTATCAGATTGTCTCCATGAAGACATGAGAACCAGATAGCCAATTTTTCTTTATCATACTGTTTCCATGGAGACATGATGGTCAGATACAGAACTGCTATTAAGCATATATTCATTTGCTGGAAGAAAAAACTTATAATATTCAATATTCTTGTTCATTTACTTACTTTTTCTTAAAATGTGTTAATAAATTAATCTAAGGTTCTTAATCTAGTCAATATCCCATGCAAGAATGAGAAAAAGCATATTACATTTTCTTTTGCCACTCTTAACGAGGCTTTTTTTTTTTTTTTTTTTTTTTTTTATACATTGCAGTGCCTACATTTTTGTTTATTTTATTTTACATTTGTTAACCAGGGGTGTCTGACTAAGCCGAAAAGGCCCTTTTTCAGCAGAGGCCCGGGGAGAAAAGCTCCATTTAGAAAAATGACAGATACATTTAGATATTTTGACATGATCAGTATACACACAAATTACAATAGACATGCTTTTACCGTGGTATGCAGCACATCAACAGTTACAGTGGAGAGAGCAAACAAGAAAATATTAATTTAAAAATAAAAGGTAATTAATAGATTTGTTGTGTACAGATGAAATTTGGAACATATGGGGTACAGTACATACATTGTACATTAGCCAGTGTTTGCGAGTAAGAGTGGAAACTATTATCAAGTACTTTATATTTAGTATGTGTACCTTATCCGCTTTCACTAGCCTGTGAAGCAGTCATGGCACTGCCAATTTGGTTAAGATGTTGCCTAATGAGGTTTTCAAAAGGAGACCTTGGACGATGTGTTTTGTATGCTAGTGGGGAGAGAGTTCCATTTGTTAGCCACTGAACTATTATATAGTGCGTCTCCAAAGCTACTGCAGGTGTTGGTGACTTCTAGTAGTAGTTTGCTTGATGATCAAAGAGGCCTTTTGGCTGAGTGATGTTGTACTAGGTTTTTGAGGGCAGGGCACTTATTGGGGAGGTAATAGAATGAAAGAGGCAGAGCTGATTGCAGGTTAGGAGGTTGGGCAGTTCAAGCCAGTGGAGATGTCTCAAAGCAGTACACGGATGAGTTCTATATGATCAATTTGCAGCAAAGCAGGCAATTCTGTTATAGCAGACTTCCATTTTGCTTAGTTCAGTTTTGTTGAGATTAGTCAGAATGGGAGATGCATAAAGTTTTGTTGAGATTAGTCAGAATGGGAGATGCATAGAGTAGAGTGGATAGAAGTTGGGAGCGAGCAATGGCTGATCTTGCGTTGTTAGTAAGAAATGGTTTGATACAATTACTACAATATGAAACTGATGAAAGAGAAGGGAGAAAGAAAGGAAAAAAACAGCAGCACCTATTTAAAATCCCCATTACAATTAAAAATCAGAGAGAAAACTTTACTTTATCATATGTAAAGAAAACCATACACCACAAAAATAGTACTATTAAGAAAAAAAACATGTTTTCTTTAACTTTCCCCCCTCCCTTCCCCAAAGCATTTTTCTGAACTTTAATGACATGAAGTAGGGTATATACGTTAGAGTTCCCACAAGTCCAAGAAATTCTGAAAAAGTCCTATATTTCCAGATTTTCTTGTTCTGTCATATATCACATATATACAAGTATTGCATTGTAATCCCACAAAGTTACTGGTCTTATTACTGTTAATCTCCATCTCTCAAATCCTGCCTCTGCTTCATTTCCAATGTACTCTCGATTCTTCTAATCTACTTTCGTGTACCCTTCCTTCTCTCCAATATTTTCCTTTAAAACACTGGGAAAGGTTTCACAGGTACAGTCTCTCCATGGTCTATTATCAGAAGAGCAAAAAGCAGAATCTCCTACTGTTTCACAGCTCACGTTTTGTTGGATAAACTTCTGTATTTCCTCCTTAGTATGTACTTAATCAAAAAAAAATGGGAAGAATATATTGAAGACAGCTGGGCACAGCAGTTTCAATCTCACACCTGCATCCTGACATTCCCTGAATAGTGGAATTAATTTACTCCTCTTCTGTCTGGTGTACAATGAGTAATAATTCTTCATAAACACTCTGCTGTCTCTCACTTTTAGTATTTTGTCCTTCTGTCTCAGTTTTGTCAGAATCCACTCCTTCTGCTGGTAGGATTGAATCTTTACTATTAAAGATCTAGGTTGCTTTCTCATAGCCAGGTTTGGAGCATACACACAATGCGCCCTTTCAACTAACAACTCCTGCTGTGGAATACCAGTGCAGTTGCTTATTTGTGCTTTCATAAAATTAATGCAATCTGTTACTTCCAGCTTCTCTGATATAGCTGAAAATCTCAGATTTTCCCTACATACTCTTTCCTCTAATTATATTATTTTTTTAAACATCTCTTCCAGAGCAGTCTCATTCTGCCAGCGTTTTCTTCATGTAACCAGGTCTGTGTGCAGTTATCTTGCATCTTCCTGTAGGTTACTGGAAGTCCTGTCTAGAGGTTCCACTGCTTTTTGCTGAACAGCTGCAGAACTTTCCCCCAGTCAGTGTTTCTTCCTCACTTTTTGTAGATGATTTTTCCAGGTGCTGTGTATTTTTTTCATGGCATCCAGACAGTACACTTACTGGCCAGTTACTGAAATTTACCCATAAACACAAAAGTCTACTCACCTTCTCTGTAGAGTTTCTGTTTTCACAATAGGAGAGCTAGAGTTAAGCTATTACTTAATGTGCAGCCACCTTGAAAGTCAAGATTTCTTTCACTCCAAGTCAGACGTGAAGTGTGGTGCTTGCCTTAAATACAGATATCTGTAGTCTGTGTACTTAGATAGGTAAGGTTTCTATTCTCACTGCAGTCAAGTTTGTGTGTGTGTGTGTGTGTGTTCTTGCTCGACATTACAGAGAGGCTTTTACACCAGCATGTGGGACAATCATCACCATATTCTCAGACACTGCTGATGTCATCAGCTATATCAGATTTGTAGATATGCACTCTTCCCACTACGGCAGGGTTAGAGACTGGTCTGGAGGCCAGGCAAAATTCACCTCATCCAATACAGATTACAGTGACATGCCTTTCAGTCTATCTACATGCATCATGACATGGTTTGTGGGCCCCATGTTTTCTTGGCAGAAACCCATGTGGTCTCTCCAGCTGTTTAATGTGTCTGGTAAGGCACAGCAAAAGACAGTATTATACTCTACTTGTGTTTTGATGAGGTTCGAGTACAGTGCTCTCATACAATCCTAAGATTGAATATGATAGTGTGACTTATGGTGTGCACAACATAGGCTTTCGATACCAGTGTGGACACTTGGTCAAAGTTCAGATTGCTGTGCGTGTTCCCAGTGCTTGCATCACTGGGTTTCAGCACAGCAGAACTGTTGTCAATGCTGTAATTTGCATAAGTTTCCACTTTTCAGAAGGACAAAATAAAGACACATTTCTACATTTATTTGTAGATTGTGTGGCTTTGTCACCACCCATTTGTCTGTGTTGGTCCCTCCTGCAGTATATTATTATTGTTGGACTCTATGATTGCATCCAATATGCAAGAATAACAAACTTTGTAAGACAAAGGCCATATATTTTAGCCTAAATTGTGGAGAAATAAATTACAAACAGTAAATGGTCAAGCACAGATCCGTAGGGTATGCCAGTGGTGACAGCTGTACTGGTACAGGTTGATTCACCAACTTTCACAGTATGTGTTCTATTGATGAGCCAACTGGTTACCTATCTAGTGATGTAAATGTTACACCACAGCTGGAAGAGTTTCGCTATGATACCTGTGTGGGGATTGTGTCAAAACCCTAGGCTAGATCAAGATAGGCAATATGCACTGTCTTACCTTCATCCAGGTATATCACACTGAATCACTAAGCTGTAACAACATCACAGATAACCTATGGAGTGACTCAGCACATACATCTTCTTGATACGGTTGAATATACACTTCAGAACACCCTCCAAATGGGCTGTGCTGCCATAGAAGGGTGTACATCAACATGCATCTGAGTTGGGGGGACAGCACCTAATGCTTTTGTGTATAAAGACATCCTGATTCTCCTCAACTGTGAGGTAGACCAACATGTTATCATGGACCTTTTCTAAATGGACACTTGGTGCGGAACCCCCATCAAGTTGTTAGAGTCATGTGGCACTACCTGTTGTGCTGGTGCACACTGTACATACACAGGTGTTTTGACAACATTAATACCATGGATAACATTAACAGTATGGACTGTGCCATATATTATATATATATATATATATATATATATATATATATATATATATATATATATATATATACACACACACACACACACACACACACACATATATACACGTATCATGCAAACCAATCAACTAGCCTGCATTGCTCATAATGTCACATACAAGTAAAGCAGTGTCCCTTCTAACACCTCCAGCAGATGTTACAGTGCCAAAACAGTGTGCAAGATTACCCTCAGTGTGTGGACATATAATAATTGTGCAACTGCGTTTATGCAGAATCATCTCTGATCACTCTAAATCACATATGTTATGTTAGAGGCATGGGATTACTGGTGGTATTATTCTGATATTGCCCGTGATTGTGGTTGCTTCTTTTAACGTTGTCCATGAGCCTTTATCTGTGTCCCACTTGCTGGAAACCTCTGCTGAGATTACATTCATATTCAGCCAAATCAGTCTGCACAGCTTCACAATATGCACCCTATCCCAACTGTATGTCAGATTCCTGATAGATGCCTTCTGAATTATTCATGTAAGGATGATTATCTCACACAGGCATCCTACCCATTGCTACGTCACCCTGTGTGACAGTCACATAATACACATTTTCACTGTGTAGTCCCTACTGTACACTATTGATATGTGATTGTAGCAGCAACACCAACCACCTTCCATTGACATGCCCTCATCTGCTGTCCATTAGGTTATTTCACCTGTCCTCTTTCCTACAATTTATCTGTGTGTCCCTATTCAATACACACACACACCTCCCCAGAGTGTTTACTTTACATGACAGCCCATGTATCCTTACAGATCATTTACACAACTTCAGTACAGAATGCCAGAAATGGGATTTCACAATACTCTGCACTGTAGATGCACTGTCCTGTACTGTGTTTGGACCATATACTGAACATTCATACCTCCCGACTGTCCAGATTTTCACAGACTGAAGTGACTCATTACATACATTTGAGTTTCAGACATCAAATCTTTCAGAACATGCATCTTAACACAACCCCCTGGCTATTCTAGCACATTTCTATAGGGCAAATACGGCAAATATGTCCCTATTTCTAGGTCTTTGTTCCACCATTATATTGACTTTTGTCCAGATGTCTTACACTAAGAGACTGAGAGTTATCTATGAAGCCCTTGTGATCATTGTGGCATTCTGCACAAAACCACGGACAGTCAGTGCTCCGATTTAAACAGGAGTGCTATCAGTGTTCACTTACAGTTTCCTGGCCGGCAATAATGTTGCCAGCCATGAAACCTCACTTATTAAGTTTAAACATAGTGCGCGGCATGAAAATGCAATGATCTCTGCTGCTCAATGCACATCACTGTGCACACTTATAAAACTCCATATAGGCTTCGAGTTTAATGAATCCTGGGGTATCTTTATAGTTGTCAAAATTTAAATACTTTCCAGGGCTAAGACAGAAACTGGTCATTTGTGATCAGTGTTCTACCCAGTTAATAATACATACATGCAAATTGTCTGCACCCACCTCCACCACACAAATATGGGAATGCCATCCAACCAAACACTGTATACAGCTGGAGTTCACAGCAACTTTGAGAAAATGGAAATTTATTTTGTTGTTTACAGTTATTTTTGTTTTCTTTTTGCAGTTGGTTTTACTTTAAATATGTTAAGTTTAGATCCTTTTACTTCTTGAAGTTTTATCCTTTGTTAGTGACAAATATAAAAGATTTCTTTTTTTTTTAAATTACCTGTTGCACTGCATGCCGAAGGTTAGCATGCTCCCCATTTTCCCTTAACCACATAACTCTGCAACAATCTTACAAAGTCCGGTAGTCAGGAAGAAAGTGCACCTCATAATTAAACTAATATAGGTTATATGCCCTGTGGTCTAAAGCCAAATCAGCCTGGTATTCCAGGATCAGAGGAAGGGTAGGTTGAGAAGCTGACTCCCCTATAGCCTGCATCCATTGAGAGAACCTTTCCCATTTGCCAGCATAGGATTTCCTAGTGTTAGGCCTCCTGGCCTCCCTCAGCACGTCAACCACCTGTTGGGAAAGGGAGGAAAAAAGGGAAGGAGTCATACAATGAGCCATGCTGCCAAATGAAGAGACTGAACTTTTCCTGAACCAAAAGATCTGGCTTCAAAGGAAGATGCCAAAAAGGAAGATGGGAGAGACTGTGAAGCAGCGGATACCAATGTTGTCTGGGCCTGTCCGGAGCTATGAGAATAGCCCTTGGACGTTCATCCCTGATCTTCACTAATACTCTGGGAAGAAGAGGAAGAGGAGGGAAGGCGTACACTGATAGCAACGTCGAAGGGAAGGACAGAGCATCCACTTTCCAGGCTCTGCTGTGCTGCTGTCTGGTGCAAAAGAGAGGTAGCAGATGGTTGTCTGGGAAGGAGAAAAGATCCACCTGAGGAGTGCCCCAAAGTTGAATGATGCTGTAAAAGACTGCTCTGTTCAGCTGCCACTCATGAGGATCCAGGGTTTGCCTGCTCAACTGGTCTGCCAAAACACTGAGCCTTCCTGTCAGAAACTGAGCTAGAAGATGCAGGTCCAGGGATGCTGCCATGGACCAAAGATTCATGCTTTGCCTGCACAGGGGGTAAAAGAGTGAGTCTCTCCCTGCTTGTTGCTGTACCACATGACCGTGGTGTTGACTGTCCTGACAAGCAGGGTCCCTGGAGAAAGTAGATGCTTGAAAGCCAGTAAGGCCTGCTGAACTGCAATCAACTCTTAGATTTATGTGCAGGTGCATCTCCTGGGCGTTTCAACATCTCTGTATGCATCTGCCATCCAGGTGTGCTCCCCAGGCATAGTCCGATGCGTCTGTAGTCAGAACTCGAGTGGCAAGTGGTGTCAGAAAAGGCATGCCTTTGTTTTGTAGACAGGCTGTTGCCCACCACAGAAACCCGTCTGCAGAGATGGAAGCAGTGGAATCATCACATTCAGGTCCTCTGTGTGTTGACACCAAATGTTCTTGAGGTACCACTGCAATGTCCTCATATGCAGTCTTGCATATGGAATCATGAGAATACAAGATGCCATGAATCCCAGAGCTAGCAGGTTTTTCCTTGCAGGGAGCTGGGACAGGCTTGCCAAGTCCTTGAAGTAAATTGAAAGAGTTGTCTGCTTCTCCTGGGTGAGATATATCATCTGGGCGACTGTGTTCAGACGTGCTTCCAGAAATGTTATCTCCTTGGATGGTACCATTTTTGATTTTTCCACAATGAGAGTGTAACCCAGGGAAGAGAGAAGAGTCTTTATGAATTCCAGCTCCTTTAATAGCTGTTCCTGAGAGCTTGCTTGAATCAGTCGTCCAAGTATGGGTAAATCTGAATTTTCTTCTGCCTGCAAAAAGCAATGACTGGGGCCAGGCACTTTGTGAAGATTCTGGGAGCAGTAGATAAGCCAAAGGGCAGTGCAGATAATTGGTAATGTTGCTCGCCCACTCTGAAACTAAGGTACTGCCTGCAACTTTCGTTGATAGGAATGTGCAGATAAGCCTCTTAGAGAGCCAAGCTTGCCAGCCAGGAATCCTTTTCTAGAAGTGGTAGCAACTGATGTAGAGTGAGCATTTTGAACTTTGGAATTACAAGAAAAGAGTTCAGAATAGAAACATCCAGGATAGGACGCCAGGTGCCTTCTTTTTTTGGAACTAGAAAAAGCCTGGAATAAAAGCCCTGGCCTACCTACTGAGCAGGGACTGATTCTATTGCTCCCAGATGAGACAGAGACAACATTTTTTTTCTACTTCTGCCCTTTGGTTTGGTGGAATGTCCAGGAATCACTTGGGAGCTGGAAAGGTGCGGAAAGAAAACTTGTGCCCTAGGGACACCGTTCTGAGCACCCATTTGTAGTCTGTAATAGTAGCCCAGACATCTGCAAAAAGGGCCAGCCTTCCCTCTAAAGGATTCTCCTGGCAAGCAAGAACAGGCAGAAGTTGTAAAAAGTCATTGAGAGTATTTTGAATGAGATGCAGGCTTGGAGCTTCCCCCTTTAGAAGTGGAAGCCTGCCAACGCCTAGACCTTTGAGAGGTAGCCCCCTAAAAGATTTGTAACCTCTAGTCCTGGAACGGTTCTGTCTGCTGGTATCAGGAAAGTTCCAACTCTTGGAAGGGTAATTCCTGCTAAAGTGAGGGGGTTGAACTTGCAGAAAATAACAGTTTGCATGGACTTGGCCTTATCATCCATCTTCTTCAGTAACTCTTCTGCTTTGCTGCCAAAAAGACCGTCTTTATGCAAAGGTACATCCAAAAGCTTAGCCTTCACAGGTTCTGGAAGAGGCTGTCTGAGCCAAGCGTTCCTTCTAATAACAGATTCAGTAGCTGTAGCCCTGCTGGAGGCCTCAGGGATGTCAAAACCACAATCCAAAGAATGCTTATTGACCAGACTGGCTGAATTCAGTAAATCCTGCATGTATATACTTCTCTGCCAAAAGAGGTACACTTGCTATCCTAGACTTAATGCTGCTGGTACTTCAGCATATGAAAAAGACAATTGGTAGCCCTAATAACTAGGGTGGGAGAGCTATAAACCTTCTTGCCGCACCTATCTAGGTTCCTAGACTCCCTGTCAGAGGGAACAGGATTCCTGGTAACAGTGGCCTTAACTCCTTTGGGGCCCTGAGAAATAACCTCTGGATCAGCTAACGGATTCCTGAAAAGAAACAGATGAGAATCAGGGACTCTGTAGTACCTGTCAGGTTTACTGGGAGCAGGAGGAACCAAATTTGGAGACAAGGAATTTTCCAGAAAAACATCATCAACTTCCAACACAGGGGGAATAGCAAGAAGCCTATGCTAAGGTAAATCCAGAAACTCCCTAATCCATTTCTTGGATTGAAGATAATCCTGACCTTCCCATTTAAAATGTTCTCTGAGGGCATCACAAAAAGAGAAATCCACTGGAGGAGAGGCCTCCTCTGCATCTGAATCCTCAAATGGAGAAAAAGCCTGAGAAAATTCCTCAATCAGCAGAAATGCTGGAAGAATCAGAACTTCAGCAAAGCCTCAGGGAAAACATCCCTACTCCTTTTAGCAGGAGGCTGAGAACCCTTAAAAGTCAACAAAATCATTAGCCATTTTAACCATTTGGGATTGAGGGAAACGAGAAGAAGCTGGAGCCTGCCTTTTCACAGGCTTACGAAGATTTACCTGCAAGTCTGAAAGATTCGGAAGGCCTGGCAACTGCCAAATTTGCAGCAGAGGTTGAAGGAAGAAGTTTGCTGTCAGAATGCAAAACGGAGGCCTCAGACACCGGAGTCAGCTTAGCGGCTCCGGCTCCAGCAGAATAGGCGACCGGCGACAGGTCGGAAGGCAAAACGGAGGCTGAAGGTCTAAGGGACTCTGACTCAATCAAGGCCTGCAGTTGTACATCAGCGGACTGCAGGGACTGCAAAGGCATCTTACTGGCTACTGCCTGACTGACGGCCAACTTAACCTCATCCGAGGACTTAGCTTTCCGAGGCCTGTCGCGGTCCTTATCCTTACGTTTCTTCAGAACATCTGAAGCCTGAAGACTGATGGATGCCATACCAATAAACTTAGGCCAAACTCCAAAATGCCTAGCCAAAATCTTAGCCCGATGATTGATAGTACGCGGATTAAAGGAGGCACAGAGATCACACTTGGGAACGTCGTGGTCAAGGCCTAAACAATGAATGCAATAGGAATGAAAATCTCTATGGGGAATCTGCTTTCCACAGGTAAGGCAATTATTAACTTTTTCTGACATTCGTTAAGGCAAGAAAAGAGGATCTCCAATGGGGTACTTAGCTGTACTAGACTTCAACTTTTGTAGTCAGAAACCAACAAAGGTAAACTTCCGTCCAGCACTCGTGCATGAAAAGCTCCATGGCAAGGAAGACTGAGGAAGCGGCGTCGGCTGCCTCCTTTTGTATCGGACGCCCTGACGTCTTTTACAACTGAAGGCAACCAACGTCATTTTTACTTACCTTTGGTATTCTGGTTGACTGAGGGCTACTGGGAGCCGGATAACCCATTTGTTAGGACTGCAACAGTGAAACACGAACATTTGCATTTTATATTTTTCTTGTTCCTTGTGTTTAAACAGTAACAGTCTGTTAAGAAATTTGAAATTACAGGACTAACTCCATCTACCTTTGTTGCCCAAAGTGGGAAATAGTTTTTTGAGCTTGCATACATCCAGAGGGCTGGCTCAACCCACATTGCTTCACTAGGGCTCACTCTGCTCCCCTCCCCTACCTATACTGCCCACCCACCTCGCTATGCCTACATTAACTAACCACACCCCTTCATTAACTAATCTCACTGAATTTCCCCTCCTCCAACTAAAACATAATTCCAATATCCAAACCAGGCCTTACAACAATTATTCTCTGTACAAACTACCCACACTAAGTAATTTACCAGCACACTACTATGAAGCCAACTTAAGTTTCCCACTACTAAATCATATACCAATCATTCCCATGATTCAACAACATATCATTATCTATATTTTATAATGCAACAGACCCAACCTTAAAAAAAACAACAGGTACTAACTCTTTATGACCTCTCAAGCCATCACAATTACTTCCAGGCTATTGAAATAAATACTTCAAAACACCTAATTACCCACACCAAATCCAACATGCTAGCCTTATACTCTACCCTTGTCATTATCCTTAAAATAACTGCCCATTGCACTTCCCATCATAATTCTCTGAAGCAACCCAATCTCTAACTGTACTATCCCTCTCCCAACACCAGAACAAGCAACATCCAAATCATTCTGACATTTCCCTCCATCTTCAATATTACAAGCATTGATCAGGCTTCATATACTATTTTCTCTCTTAAACCTTCTCCACCCATTTCCCTAAAACATGCTAAATTCATAGAAAAATTCCTAAATCTGATTATTCACATAACATTTCAATTCATGCTTAGTGTCGATATTCACCCTAACCCTGGACCCAAAAATAATACAATCCACTTACCTTCCCAACCCATCACTCAATCTTAAAGTTTTCTGAACCTTCCCAGAAAAGGAACTGATCTACTATTACTTAATATTAACATTAGAAGCAGTCTTAAAGTACAATAATTATATGTCACCATTGCTCTTTCTTCCCCAGACATTGCCTTAACAAAAACATGGCTAAAACCACATATTCCAGACATTAGCAATAATGAAATTATTCCTCCTGAGTACAATATCCTTAGGTTACACAGGAAATACAAGAGGAGACAGTGTTGCCATTCTATTTAAAAATAACCTCAATGTAGTACCTATTAATCAAAGTATCACTGACTTCAATAATGCAGAAATCATGTTTAAAAAATAACTCACATTAAAAAACAGTTGGAGCCTACATCCCTCCTGGCAACAACCTCTCCACAGTTGAACACATTCTCTAGTGGACATCAAATTCCTTACCTCAAGAAACAATCATGGGCAATTTCAACTTACACACTGGTACACCTGTGACTCTCAAAGCCCAACTAACCACATGAATCTTCATGGCTATACCCAATTCAGTTCCCAACTAGGACCGACGAAACATCCAAGAGACGGTCCATCCTGGATTTGTTTCTTACAAACAGACCCATTCTCTCCTTACACTCTGGTCGTCTTCCGGATACGCTTTGCGACTATATCCCAACCTACATTTTCAGACACCATGCAAATCCACTGAAACGCAATACTTACCAACAAATTTGTAATAAAAAAAAAAAAAAAAAAAAAAAAAAAAGTTACCCCTAAACACTGTAATTGGTCACCCCTGCAGAAAGCTATAGATTTTTTAAATTCCACTTTTCCTTAATATTCTGGACAAACTTACTCCAAGGGCAATAAGAGTTAAATCCAGCTTTGCACCTTGGCTAACCAAGGAAACAAGATCACTACTAAAAACGAGATAAAACTTGGGGAAACTGGCAAACTAACAAAACCCTAGCAAATAAACAGGCTTACCCAGAATTAAGAAACAATGCCAAAAAAAAAAAAAAAAAAAAAAAAAAAAAACATCAAACATGATAAAATAAACCATTGCAGAGATAGCCAAGCAAAACAATCCTCAAAAATTTTGGACAGCCATGCAAAAAAAAAAAAAAAATACGGCAAGCCAGCACACTTTCCCAACTAACACTACAGATAGTATTGAAATGCAATTTAATAAATACTTCACAGAAACCATCTTCGCCCTTTCAAATAACTGCAAGACCTTTTTCCTTCCAACCTGTCCCTACAGAAATCTTTAAAAAAATCTAAAAAAAAGCTTAAGCCAACAACTCTAGCTGCTGATCAATTGCCTACAGAATATCTCAAAATCTCTGCTGATGCCATCTCATACCCCATCTCCATCCTTATTAACAAGTCCATGTCAGCACAAAAAGTACCAATAATTTGGAAAACATCACATTATCCCATTGCATAAAGGAGGAAATTCAACAGAGCTATTCGATTACCATCCTATTGCAATCTTATCACCTTTATCTCAAATATTAGAGAGATGTATTCACTCCCGGCTACTAAACTATCTCAATCTCCTAACACTTGGATGGATTCTGACCAAAACATAGCACTACTACTCTGATGTCCTTCACTAACACCATTAATCAGCACAGAAATGATGGTAAACTAGTGTCCTCTACCGTTCTTGACCTATTCAAAGCTTTGGATACTCTCTCATAACAGAGCTCATAACAGCTCTTTCTGATCTAAATCTTTGTCAGTCCTCACTTGCATGGCTCCCAGGATCATCTGACCGAGCACCAGCAGGCTGTAAAATGGCAACATAAGCTTTCTCTTCTTTTACCACTCACTCTTCGAATTCCACATGGATCTTTCCTAGGTCTTCTCCACTTCACCCTTTTACTAACAATCTTCATACTTCTACTCTGCATGCATCCCTTATCCAGTAAGCGTACGGCTCTACTCTAATACATGCTGCTCCCACACTCACACAATGTCAAATTATAACCTACCAGTCCTCTGTTTCAATAGGATCTTGGCTAATCAATGCTCAGTTCATTCTAAACCCCAACAAAACCAAGCTTGTGCTTTTTCTACCCACAAGGGCCACTGACCCACCCCTCACCATTCAATATCTCATCAGCAAATAATACAATTATTTCTCCAGTATCCAATACTAAACTTCTTGGTGTGATCATTGATGGTAACTCCAGATTTAACATTTACATAACCCAGCCTATAAAGAAAGTCCACAAAAAACTCTGTATAGAAATAAACAATTTCTAACAAACCAAACAAAAGCCAACATTGTTAGAACTCACCTTGTCAATGCTCTCCTTGCATCTCCCATTTTCACTCACCTAAAGAAATCCGATTCAACTAAACTTGACACCTGCTACAATAAAACTGCAAAGCTTGCCAGAGAATCTACATATAGATCTCACCATTGCCTGGCACTAAGACAACTCACTTGGCTAGAACTGCCCAACCTTCTAGCCTACAACCGAAAACACCTCATCAATTACTCTACCAACTAGAAAAAATCCTGCCCTTCATAACCTCCTCCAACCTTACTCTGCTGATAGAGTCCTTCGTTCCACAAACAAATCACTGTTAAAGATCTCTACAGCTAACAACACAGCTGGTGTATCCCTCTACTCTAACTACATAGCTAAACTTTGGAATTCTCTTCCCCTAAATATAAAAACTACAACAAACATCACAAAAGTCAAAAAGATCCTTAAAACCTATCTATCCAATACATGGATATGTTGCTGTACAAACCCAGGCTAATTACAAACTGTCTTCAATTAGTAGCTACCTTAGAAACAGTTATCCAAATCTGCTTTACATTTTTTTGAGCTTTGTATTTTTAAACTGCTTTTCAACCTTATTGAACTCTGGATAGGTTTACTGTAAAGAAAATGCAGTGTAAATCCTGGCAAACTGTAAAAATACTGTACTGTTTTCAATGCAATAATGCTGTATGGTATATCACAGTACACAGTGATCCATTTTTGTATGTATATATGTTCTGCCTCTATTCTATTACTGTATCTTTGTAAAATCCCTATTATAAATGTGGAGTTTCTCTCCCCGGGCCTCCGGCCCTCCACTGAAAACAGACAGCTTGTCAAGTCGGACTTTCCCAGCAAACAAATGTTAAATAAATAAATAAATAAAAAATATGTGGTAGTCTTTGAATGAAAAAAATCGAATGGATCTGAATTTGTGGGAAATTGCTATTTCCTGGCTTATTCTGTGACTAGCCATTGCCAGGGACTTTAAAATAATTGGCTGCTTCCATTTTTGCTGGATATTTGTAACTGTATTTAAGAACAGCTGTGCATGTTGGCATTCTATAATGCTGGGTGATGTTTAGCTGCAGTACACAAAGCTACGTAAATGTAATAGAAAAACATCAGTTAAACCCTTGGAACAATGGAGATCTGACTAAAAGAAGCAAACATTTGCCAGAGTCCTGCTGCTGTGGATCTTCTGCTGAGGCGGTTCTGTTTCTGCTTTTGGTGAGAAAGTTATTTCCTAGCTACTGTTACAGTTGGCCACTACCAGCAACTTCAAACTGACCATCTCCATCTCTTGAGAAGGAATTCTATGAGTGTACTTAAGGAGGACAATTGTGCAGCTTGGCACTATGCAGTGTTGAGCTGCATTTACCTGGGTTCTGTATTATCATCATCGCAGTCATTATTGTTGTCAACCCCCCTTTTCCCCAGTTTTTTATACTGAGTTGGGGTGTCACATCAACTGTCACCATCTAAATCAATTCAATGCTACTTTCTTACTTTTGGCAGTCATGCCTATCACACATCTTCTGTCACACAATCTAGCCATTCTTTGCTGGATGCCCTTAGTTCCTCTAGAGTTCTTCCTGTTTTTCCCAAATTATCTTTACAAGACTGTCTTCTGCTTTTGTGCAGATGTGCCCAAATCACCATAATCTGTTCTCTTTGATCTTCTGCTGAGGCTGTTCTGTTTCTGAAGCTACCTGGGCTTCAAATCTGATGTCCTCATTTCTTAAGTCTGTCCCACAGTGTGCATTGGACTATCAAGCACTTCATCTCTATCACTTTTGGCATCCTCCCTGCCTTTACTGCTAAGGTTTCTGTATCATACAACAGAATTAGCCACACCACTGCTTTGTGCACCTTATTTTTCAGCTTCTTTGGCAATCTTGTCTTACACTGTCCCTATTTCTGTATCAGCTGGCTGCAACCTTTTGTGATTCTAGCTTTGACCTCCTCATTCAGACATTGTTTTCAACCACTCTTCCCAGTTACCTGATGCCATTAACCTGTTCCAGTAATTTTTTTCTACCTCAATTTTCAGTTTCTTGCCATTAAACTGTCTTATCTCTACTCAGTTTTATTCTGTGTGCCTTTAGTTTTCCATTACATTTCCCTATCATTTGCTGAAGTTCTTTCTTTTAAATACTTTAATTATCACTTAAGACACTGGCACACATACATTAATAGAAAAGAAAACAAACAAAATTAACATTTTTAACACACACACATATATGCATGTACACACATTACATATATTTTCTTTCATAGCAACTGTCATTCAGTCCAACATTAAATAAATTGTTCAATTTCTGCATTCCTCCATCTTTTGAGCATGTTGCATCTACTGGGCAGAGGGGCAAGGCTCCAGTTTCTTCAGCTGATTTATTACAAGACACACAAGCGCTTTCACCACAAGGCTTCTTCAGGTGTATAAAAAGCAGCACTCAACACACCCATTCTTATACTAAGCATTAGCTAGTCACATTATTAAAAAGAGAAAACTCGGGCACAAAGAACAATTGTATTCAGCCCACAGTAAAATGCATAGTAAAATATATAAAAACATCATTACAAAAAACACATTTTATAAAAGCAATATTACAAAAAATGCATATTACAAATACATGTAAACCACATAAATGTAACAGATTCTACCTATGTAATGGTCTATTTTTCAGGATGGGTCTCAATGGTACATGGTCATTAATACCATGTCCTGTGTTAGCTCTTAAAATCACAATCCATTTAGCCTCCAGGTTCTCAGTTTGAACTCTGGTGTCACCACCCCTCAAGTTCTCATAACATTTACCTAATACCATAAATGTAAAGGTGTGTTGATCATTCGTTTCTTTAATGTGTTTTGCTAAAGCATTGAACACACTACCCTTCTTAATATGGTATAGGTGTCCCCTGATCCTATCCCTTAATAGTCTGTCGGTCTTTCCCACATAGAATTTACTGCATTCTTTGCAAGTAGCAAGGTAAACCACATGTGAAATATCATACCTTGCACTGGTTCTTAGTGTATAAGTTACACCAGTGTCTGGATGTAGAAACTCCATATCTTGATTTATAAATTTACAGAACTGGCACCTAGTGCACGGTTTAGTCCCTGGTGTATTCTCAGTCCTGATTTGGTCTCTGGGATTGCAAAGTCGTGGCCTTAGTGACTTCTTATTTTTAAAAGTAAACTGTGGATGTGCTGTGGATGTGTTCCTATCAGGTTGGTAACTTGTTTATCAGATGTCAAGATATTCCAATGCTAGGTCTCTGCCGCCCATATCAAGCAGTAGAAATTTCAGTTTTTTCTCTTGAGCACTGGGCACCCACAGACACTTGTCCTGCAACTAAAGAGACTAAATACTAATGTAGGTGCTTAACTTCCAAGTAAAATACCTTACCTGCATTAACTTAAACAAATGTTAGTGAGTGTATTAGTACATTTCTGCTGTACAGTTCCTTAGTCAAACCTCTGTACTGATGAGTACATCACCAGGACTAAACAGTTGTATATTGCTCTGCAGTTGGTGCCCCCCCCAACTAAAGTCAAGTTTCTTTTGAGAAATACTCAAATCTATAAAAGAGCATTTCATTTCCTCTCCTGTTTCATCTGTAACTAACCCCAGCTTTAATTCTATATCCTTTTAAGAATGTCAGAAAATTATACTCTGTGCCCATAACATAGTCTATAACTTAGTGCAAACATATTAAATTACAGTTAAAATTTCAGTTGAAAATATTACAATTTAAGCTAACATTACATACTTACCAAAGCCACTTAGAGTCGGTGTTAGCCTGCTGCGCTCGGGCTTGCTCCGCTCCCCTCCCTGCCCCCTATTCCCACCCGCCCCCACTACTTCTACTTTTATTCTAACCCCTAATCACCTGACCAGTAGTCCAACCCCTAATTCCCTAACAACTAGCCCAACCCACTCATCCTACCTCCCCCCACCCCCCAATCCAATTACATCCCACACTGATCCCACTCCCAAAACACATTCCCAGACAACACAACTCTACCCTCACACATAACCAACCAGGAATCCTAGTTGTACTTCTCACTCAAAGTAGTATCATGTTACCCACACTCACATCCCTATCACTAGCTCTACTATCGCTAACCTTCCTAACTTCCTTACAAACAGATCTACTGCTGCACAACTGCTATCACGCTAGCCCACCCTCTCAAACCCACTCAGGCTTCTACATCTGCCCTACAATCATAAATCTTACAACAACATATTACTCACGAACAAAAATTACACCATCTCATCACACTAAGAAAAACTCTCATAGACCAAGCTCGCAAACAATATTACAAAACACATACTGACACTCCTACAAATTCTGCTAACCTCTGGCGACATTCACCCAAATCCAGGTCCCCTCTCAGCTAAACAAACATCTGACCTGCTAATCCTAAATCTCAACATAAGAAGTATTACCAACAAGCTAACAGACCTACATGCATTCATAGCCCACTACAACCGTGATATACTCGCCATTACAGAAACATGGCTTAAACCCAGTATCCAAGATGAAGTCTTTCTTCCCCCAGGGTATAATACACTTAGATCTGATAGAACAAAGAGGAAAGGAGGAGGAGTAGCCATTCTCTTTAATAACACCCTTAACCTCCAGCTCCTGCACACCACATCACCCACTTTTCAAAATGCTGAAGTCCTGTTTTCTGTCCTATCCATAAGAAACACCAAGAAGATCAATATAATATGCTGCTATATACCTCCAGGCAACAACTCGCTCAAAATAGAAGACATCCTACACTGGACAACGGACAATCTACCTCAGGAAACGATCCTACTAGGAGACCTTAACACTGACTGGGCAACCTGTAACTCCAGCAGCCCCTCTACACATATCAATCTACATGGGTTCTCTCAACTAATTAAAGAACCAAATAGAATAGATGAGAAAACATAGAGAGAATCCATACTGGACTGGACACTAACCAACTATCCCAAACAAAAGTATACAGTAGACTGCCTCCCAGATGACTTAAGTGATCACCTCCCCACCTTCCTACTCCAGAAACACTCCAATCACCCCAAACCAGTAGTCTACAAATTTGTACGAGATGACCGTAACCTTACCCCACGATACCTAAATACTGTCCTAAGCCACTGCAACTGGGAACCACTACGGACACTTGGGTTAGACCAGGCAGTAGACTACTTCAATACTACCTTCTCTAACATCCTTAATAGTCTAACTCCCAGCAGAAAGATCAGAGTTAAAGCCAACTACACACGCTGGCTAAATAGGGACACCAGAGCCTTACTAAAAGCTAGCGATAAAGCCTGGAAAACTGACAAAACCCCTAGCTCCAGACAATACTATCAACAGCTTAGAAACAAGGCCATGGCTGAATCCAAATAAACAAACAAAACTATTTTCTTAGCGCCCAAAGGAAATATTCAAATAGTCCACAAAAATTCTGGCATGCCATTAACTCCCTACTAAAGCCAGGCAAAACCACAACCCCAGCACCCATTTCTACTAACAATACCCTAGACATAGCTTCTCAATTTAATAACCATTTTACTAAATCCATCTTAGCCCTTTCCAGTCAAATAACCAAAAACAGTCTACCTCAGTCACAACCTAACCTATTCCACACCACCCCCTCTTTCAGCCTATCACCAGTGCCTACCTCAACTATCAAAAAACTCCTCCTAAAACTAAAGCCAACCACACTAGCAGCTGATAACATACCTGCTGCATACTTAAAAATGGCTAGTGACTCCTTATCATATCCTGTCTCCATCCTTATCAACCGCTCCATACTAGAATCCTACATACCCAAACTCTGGAAAGTATCTCGCATCATTCCTCTCCATAAAGGAGAAAATTCTTATGAATTCTCCAACTACCAACCTATTGCCATCCTTTGCCCCTTATCCAAAATTCTTGAGAAATGCATCCACTTGCAAGTGATGACATTTCTTAACACACACAATCTACTATCTACCACACAACACGGTTTCCGTCCACATCACAGCACTACCACAGCCCTTGTATCTTTCACTAATTATATAAACCTTCACAGGAATGATAACAAATATGTATCAGCCATTTTCCTAGACCTCTCAAAAGCATTTGATATGGTCTCCCACTCCATTCTACTAGACTCGCTAACATCATTATCCTTCACCTCCTCTACTATAGCCTGGTTCAGAAGCTACTTGTCTGACAGGCAACAATCAGTCCAGTGGAAAGGAACTCTGTCTACACAACTTCCAACCACCATAGGTGTCCCACAGGGCTCTATACTGGGCCCGCTGTGGTTCTATATTTTCACAAATAACCTCAAATGCTCTACACAACATGCCACACTCATACAATATGCAGATGATTCAACTCTGATCTGCTCTGCCTCATCTCCCACCACCCTACATACACTCACTCAAGATACCTGGATATCTGGGATCCAACTAATTCTAAATCCCAAAAAGACAAAACTGCTACTATTTACCCCTAATAGATAAAAAAAAAACTCTCCTTTACCATAACATCTAAGGACGGCACCACCATCTCCCCTTCTAACCACACCAAACTTCTGGGCATTGAAATAGACAATAATCTCCAATTTGATCTTCACATCTCACATACCATAAAACTAGTACACAAAAACCTAGGCTCCCTATACAGGCGTAAGTCCTTTCTCTCACAAAAAGCAAGAGTCACTCTTGCACAAAGCCACCTCCTCTCAACTCTATTATACGCAGCATCAATCTTTACCCAAATCAGACAATGTGACCTAGACAAACTAGAATCATGCTACAATAAAATAGCCAAGTTTGCTACTAACTCAACCTACAGAACCCATCACTGTGCTGCACTAAAAGAACTAAAATGGCTTGAGCTACCACAGCTACTTAACTATCACCAGCTGGGCACAGCCTACAATATTCTCAAATATCCTGAAAAAAAACCCTCATTATCCAACCGACTTACTATCTATACTACAAACCAATACCCAAGATCCAGTGAAAAATCTCTCCTCTCCATCACCAAGGCTAACAATAATGCAGGGAAAGCACTCTACTCCCACACCGTTGCCAGAAATTGGAACTCTCTTCCCCTATCTGTGTCCACCGCCCCCTCCACATCCATATTCAAAAACTCCCACAAATCGCACCTTCTTAGTACATGGTTATGCCCTTGTATCACATAACCCTACCCATACTACTATTAACTCCCCAAATTCCTCTCTGATCACATGCTGGAGCTCTGATCCCCTGTAGGCTTGGTCACCTGAAAGGGTACTTTTAACTGTAGAATCTTACTTGATATATTTTCTTTTCTTACCAAAGTATGACTGACATTGTCTTTTTACCCATGTTCTATATCTTTTACCTGGAGTGTTTTTATTAATTCTTGTTATGTTACTATGCTCAGCATACACGATGTAACCTGTTTTGTGTATTATGCTGGATGTACTGTATTTGTATAACTTGATGTTGGAGCTTTTCTCCCTGGGCCTCCGCTGAAAATGGACCTGGTCCAGTCGGAATTTCCCGGTTAACAAATGTAAAATAAATAAATAAATAAATAAATATTTATGCGGTTTACATGTATTTGTAATATGCATTTTTTGTAATATTGCTTTTATGAAATGTGGTTTTTGTAATGAAGTTTTTATATATTTTACTATGCATTTTACTGTGGGCTGAATACAATTGTTCTTTGTGCCTTTAAGAGTTTTCTCTTTTTAACCATGTGACTAGCTAATGCTTAGTATAAGAATGGGTGTGTTGAGTGCTGCTTTTTATACACCTGAAGAAGCCTTGTGGTGAAAGAGCTTGTGTGTCTTGTAATAAATCAGCTGAAGAAACTGGAACCTTGCCTCTGCCTGCTTTTATTCTTTGGATTTGTTTTGTGTTTTTGCAGAGGTACCTGGTTACTGTTGGAATTATATTTTGCTCTGCTTAATTTTGCATCCACTGTTGCGAATTCCATTCTATGTAACTTGCTCCTTTCCTTTTCTAAAGATCCCACCTCCAGTTCTTTTTTTTACAATATTCAATACTTCAAATACAGTTGGTTTAGATTTTCATTTTCGTTTTCTAGCACTTGCTTTTTTGGCAGCCAATAGAATTAAACTTAAGGCCTTACTTTGCTCAGGCGGTTTAGATCCTGTATACCAAATTCAAAAGCATCATTACCAAAGTTATAGCAATTTGTTCTTGCAATATTTCTGACAGAGATTTCTGTAGGGAATTTTTAAAATCCACCAATTAATTACACTTCCATGTAACAGGTTCCCAGGTAACTCTTTCTTCTCCATCATAACTCTAGCATTTGTTACCTACCTGAGGAGAAATTCTTTGAAGTCTGCTTCTACACAAAATACCTGCAAATCAAAAATCCTAAACCTTCTGAACTTTGTTGCTTACTTGGGGAGCCATACAAATGTCACACCATTGTTCCCATAAACTGCTTTCTAGTCTCTCTTCCCAATCTTTTCTACCCTCCCCTGACTGACAGAGTTATCATGCAATATTTTATATGCCCTACTAACTATCCCTTTTTAACAGCAGCTTCTATTCTAAATTAGACTAAAAACTGTACCAGAACTGGTCTACCTAGTACTCCATTATCCTTTTCTCTTTGCCTTAATCTGGTAACAATCCCTGGTAAGGAAGGTAGTCTCCAACCTGTAGAGCAAACCTCTTGGCCTCATCCCTTTCTATTACCTCTCCTTCTCTAGTTACATGCTCACAACACTTTGGTTCCTTTGCCAGTTTTCTAAAGGAAGTTTCCACCCCTCTTGCCTAGTCTCTGTACCTCTAATTGAAGTCAACCATATTGACAAAATCTCCCTTTTTTTCATTCCCATGTTGGTTTACATCTCGGAATACTTTCTGCAACTTTATGAATGCAATATTCTGTATACTTACTAATCTCCTTAAGGATCAGCATCCAAACTCTCTCATTTTTGAACTCGCTTCCCAACCTCACTTCATCAGCATCCCTTTCTACCAATAAATACGAACCACAAAAACCAGGAAATAAACACAGAAAAGATCCAAATAGGAGCAAAACCAACGCCAAAAGAACCAAACCTTGCTGAAACACAGGACAAAGCGCTTTACTGTAATAAATTTGTCCTGTGTTTCAGCAAGGTTTGGTTCTTTTGGCGTTGGTTTTGCTCCTATTTGGATCTTTTCTGTGTTTAGCATCCCTTTCTACTTTGAATTATAACCTTCTCCTTGTTTTGTGTTAATTATGCAAGCCTTACTTGCAGAACTCTAAAATATCCCTTCAAATCAGGTAATCCTAAACCACCTTGTTCTATTGGGAGGTCAACTTATCCAACTTAACTCTTGCCCTCTTCCCCTTCCAGATGAATTCCTTCAACTTTTTTTTTTTTTTTTAAATTGTCCACAACTTCTTCTCTGGTCAATAAAAATATGCCTGACCTGTATATAAAAATAAAAAGCAAAAAAGCAGCACTTGAACAAACCCAGCAGATACATTACTGAAAAAAAAAACTTTAATTACACAGCAACCTTCATCTAGTTTCGTAACACAAGTTTGAAGTATACTGTATCATAATTTGCAGTACTTTTTTATATATATTTAAATGTTTTTATATTGTTTTTAGCCTCTGTATTTGTT
The DNA here is from genome assembly GCF_019279795.1 of Protopterus annectens. Taxonomy (NCBI): domain Eukaryota; kingdom Metazoa; phylum Chordata; order Ceratodontiformes; family Protopteridae; genus Protopterus; species Protopterus annectens. The sequence continues at coordinate 188,946,329 of NC_056740.1, forward strand.
GATGAAGGTTGAGATTTCCACCTTAAGAGGGACCCCTTTACCTTGTTCTTTTATTCTTCTCTTTACTAATATTTGTTTTTAACATTAAATCGTTGCCATACTATTTATTATCTTTATATATACTTTGTTAAACATTTTTATAGTTACACACTATTATAACTTATTGTTTTTACTCGTGTGCTTTAGACTTGATTAGTTGTCATCTGTGACTGGTCGGGGAATCAAGGCATTAACATATATAAATGGGGTTTCTCCTTGTGCTTTTTTTACTTCTGATGAAGTTTAAAATGTGATGAAAACATAGTGAGATCAAGTTGAGGATTTATATTTTTTTAATTTTTTGTCTTGCTGTGTGATTAAAGATTTTTTTCCTCCGGTAACGTATCTGCTGGGTTTGTTCAAGTGCTGCTTTTTCATTTATTAGTTTTCGCTGGCACTTGTCCTCCTTTTGGTTTTATAAAACTAAAAAGACAAATGATTTTCACTGCTTGTATCTTACAATTCATAAACAAGAGCTTCAGATTTCTTAGTTTATGCATTATTTTTCTAATCTCTTCCTACATATCCTTGGTTGCCTTAACAGAAGCCTTTTTTTTCACAAACAAGCATCTTTATTAAATTACTTGTAACATAGGTAATCATACATTTATATAAAGAAAAAAAATGACTTTTCAGTTGCAAACATTTTTCATCACATACAATGCACTACACAGTCATTGTCACTTGAACATTACATTTAATTCCTGCCTTCCCTTAAACCTCATTCCCCGTCCAAAATATTATTCTGCATGTACTCTTCCCACAATTCCCTTTATGCAATTTGCTCCAACCCTTTTCTAAAGATCCCAATTCCAGTTCTTTTATCTCTGTTACTATATTCACTACCACTACTATAGTTGGGTATTTCCATTTTCTAATAATTTATTTTCTGAAAGCCACCTAAAATAAATTTAGCAAGGCTTATGTTTAAGCAATTCTGATGATGTATCTCAGCTCAAAAAGACAATTTCTTTAGTTACACCAAATAAGAAAATAAACAAGACAGGACTGGAATTTAATGAAGAAAATTGACAAAGGAACTAAGGTATTGGGAGCAAATAATTAAAGAGGAAAAAGTAGTAAAATAGGAGAATGTCGAGAATACATTTGAACTCCAGGCTAGAGACTGCTTTCCCTATCAAATATTGATATCAGAGTACAGGTAAAGAGAAATGAATATGGGGATCCTAAGTGAAAGACCAGCACTGGTAGTTTTTGTAGAATTTAGAACTGAATCCCCTGTTAAAAAGAATAATTAGGAAACATAAAATACTGCACAACTATAGGAATCAGTCAGCAGAATTGTACAGGTTACAGGTCACATTAAAGGTGGGAAAAATTTGAAATGATTTATTGTGTTCTCATTTTTTTAGATCACAAAAACGTGGCATTTTAACAGGGGTGTGTAAACTTTTTATATCCAATGTAGGTCTATAATGGACACAGGTAACCTGTAAATGGTTGATCTCCCAGAACCATGGTTACACTTAACCAGATATTAGAACTTGTCAGAGATTTGGAATGCATGGCTAGGGTTAAAAAAAGCCCTTGTGGTCATTAACCTAGTAAACACCTATGAACCTACTGGCAACAGTGAGGGACATTCACTAAGAGGATGACAAGTACACACACAGTGTTTCCAGATGAAGCTCTCTGCATCAAGTGCAATTTCCCTTAAGAGCACACAGAGACTACAGTTAGGCTGCGGCTGGTTCCTCTACCTTTCCCAAGATCCCCAATAAGATTTCCCACTGACACAGCTATAAAGCTGAGTCCTCAGCCAGGGCTCCAAGCCAAGTCCTCCAGTCTCCCATTCCAGCCAGTGCTTTGTGCCCCTGTCCAAGTAGCTGACACACACACACAAACACACACACACACACACACACACACACACACACACACACACACACACACACACACACCTGGGAAAGGCTGGCACAGGTTTACAGCTATCCCCCTTTTGCCCAAACTATAAGGTAGTTTTCATTGCCACTAGAACCCTTCTGCCAGCTGCCTTAAGGCCCTTAAAGGGTGTCCAATCTTACTGTGCAATATCAACATTAAGAAAAAAAATGGTAGTTGGACCAAAAGCAAGGCTATTAGGAGTGGCCCACACAGTGTCACCAAATAAATATGCAAATACTCTCAGAACTTACATATCTCTACACAGGTCAGCCATACAAAGGTTAAATATATTTAATAATAAAAGAACACAATACTAAATATATATTCACAGTGACATCAGAGTTCAAAACCACAGGAAACATTTAAAATAACATTGCAGTAAAGGTTCATACAGAAAGAAAAAAACATCTAAACTAAGTTTTATTATATTCCTGACTGAATCTAAGAGAGTTGTACAGTTCCCTAGAAACTTACTTCATTAGAGCAAGGCAGATGTGCGATGAATGGATCTTGTTGTCAGGTCCAAGACATAATGCAGAATGCTGTGCCTTACCAACAGACTTCTCAAAGTAATATTTAAAATATTACTGCTGGGAATAGCTTGCAGAATGACATTATTTCTGGTCATCTGACTTCTAGATCCCAGGCCAAAACCTCCACTGCTAGAAGCTGGCAGCATTTAACATTTACCTGTAAAAATATAAAGACAAGGGCTTTTTCTCAGATCTTTGGCAGATGTTGGAAGTCATAAAACAATTGCATTCTTTCATGCTTCAAAAGTAGCAATTTGTTCACTCCAAGACAATACAGAAATCTTTTTAGTACAGCCTGTGTCTCTAGCTGCATTGAAAACTTGACAGATAGCCTTTTCATTTCACTGCATAGCCTATAAAGTAATTTAATTTCAGATATTTTTCTAACGTTTGCTTGACTGAGGTTAACCTCCTGTATTCCTGTTTCCACTATTAAAATATATACATTTAAACAGTTACAATAGTGCATGTACATTTCTGTTCTCTTCCAGTAGGGTACACTGTGGTTACATTTCAAACACAGCACTTTGCAAATACCTCTTCAACACTGTACAAGCAGTTTAATATACAGTACACATGACTTACAGTTCTCATACATTTGTAACACAAGCATCTTGTATAAATCATTTTGATATTCACCAATGACAATTATTTACAAAATTCCATAGCTGTGCTGGCAGTATCCCCTTTCGTCACACCAGTATTTTTATTTTAGTTATTATTGATGCATCATCTGATATAGTTATTGAATGCATACTAAAACTTTCAATTAAATGCATGAGTTCCTGTGCAATATAATTTCTGTCTAGCCTATCCCAGTTCTTTGCAGCTTGCAGAATAATATCTAAAATGTTCTCCGAGTGTCTATTACTGAATTTGCGTCTTCCATACCAAATATTTTCATATATTTCTTCGAAATCTACACTTTTTTGTTATATTATTCCTTCTAGGCCCCACAGATACATCCTCACTTTTGCAAATCCAAGTCCAGTCCCCATCTATAACTAACACTCACTGCTGAAATTTGATAATTTCTCCCAGAATCATTTTTAAGCTCCACTGTAGCAGTTTTAGGTAGAATATAAATACATGCTAGTGTAATCCTCCTCCCTTGCCAATAGCCCCATTCTACTAGAAATCTACCATTATAACATTTTTCCTCTCTTCTATCACTACTGGAGCTCCTATAAGAATTAAGTACCGCCTTTTCCTTTGTCCCACACATTCCACTGAATAACCATCCTGAAATCCTTTATCAAATTCACCTGCTCAGTTCTTATGAAATGTGTCTCCTATAGCACAGCTATTTGCACTCTCCATTTCTTAATATAATTCTCTACTCTGTTTTTGTACAGCTCATACACATTCAAGATAATACAGAAAGTGTGGCCATAATGATACAAAATTATTATTCCCATCTATTATGTACAACAGCTTTTCTAAAAAAAGAAATGTCTAGTTTCAGCTTTTGTGTTACATGCATACACTAAATGTTTGGCGGGATGCCCTTTTATATAGCAGTTTCTTACCTTACAAGACTTTGTTTTAATAAAAAACCTCAAACAAAAGAACAAACCCACCCCAGAACACCCCTATAACCTATTAAATTAATACAGACACAACCATGTATATCTAAAAGTAATGGAGATCAACTCTCCTAATAGCAAAAATTTGTCCCATATTGATAGCTATACTCATATACTTGAATTAAATTATAATGAAGGCTATATATGCCACGAGATGTGGTACAGCCTGGGCTTCTACTTGCACCAAGTGCTGTTTTTGTCTTATCTTTATTACTCTCCTAGATGTAGGAAACAAATTGAATGCTTTCAGAAAACATTATCTTTTAGCCATTAAAAGAAAAAAGTAATCTGTTTTTATTTCCCCTTATCAGACTGTCTGCATAGAAACATGAGAACCAGATACACAGTTGCAGTCAGCTACAAGCTTCTCACATTGCAGCTTGAACATTTATGTGCCAAAGGAAAACTTTTCATTATGTTCAATGTTTTTTTTAACTTTCTTGCTTCTACTTACGACTTGTTAGATCAAGCCAAGGGTTGACATCCAATCAATCCCCTATGCAAAAGAAGGCACATCAAATATACTTGTATCATACTCTCTCTACACTTCTGTCTCTAGCCTTTATTTTACCTTCATTAATTTTATATTCCAAATGACTTGAAATTGTTTCAAAATGCACCACAGCACCAAAATGTCCTTTTTTGGCTTCATCGAATACAAAATACCATATGCAAGTAAAGCAAACTTTTCCTAATTACCTTGAATTTCTGAGTCACTTTTTAATGGCTTTAAATATAAAGTAAACAATAAATGTGGAAGAGGACACCCCTACCTGGTTCTTCTGTTCAAACAGAACTTATCAGACAGGATCCCTCCCACTTATTTTAAGCATTTTAATGAATTATCATTTAATACATAGACAAATATACATTTATATAAAAGAAAACCATGTTAACTTAACATTATATATTGAATATATTCTCTCGTAGACATAATATATTCAACATTATATAAATGTATCAATTTCGGACTTCCTTAAACCTCACTCCTTCCCCAAAATATTATTCTGCATGTACTGTTACCACAATTTCCATTTTTTCTAAGCAATTTGCTCCTACCCTTTGCTAAAGATTCCACTTCCTTTTTTGTCTCTGTTATGCATTCAATACTTCAAATACTGTTGGTTTACACCCATTTTCTAATAACTGCTTTTTGACAACCACAAGAATTAAACTTTACAAGGCCGTACTATGTGTCTAGGCAATTCATATCCCGAATCCCAGCTTAAAAAATAATTTCCTTAGTTACAACCATTTGCTTACCCAATAGTTCTGACAGATTACACTGTAGGGAATTTAGTCCACCAACTCATTACTCTCCCAAAATATATGCTACCAGTTATCTATTTTCCCTATCACACCTCCAACATTAAGCATCTACCAGAGGAAAAATTCTTTGGATTTTGCTTTGGGTATAAATGCTACCCATGCAAGCACTTCCAAGCAAATTCTAAATCTTCTAGACTTTGTTGCACTTTTGGGAGCCATACACATATCCTCTCATTGTTTCCTTGTGGATTGCTTAACTAGTCTCTCTTCCCAGTCTTTGTTAACCCCTCTACAGTTATTGTGCACTATTTTACATGCCCTACTAAATATCCATTTTTAACAGCAGCTTCTGTTCTAAAACTATACCAGAACAGGTCTTTCACTTTGTATCCCCCATCCTCTTATCTTTGCCTATACTTTGAAATCAATCCCTGATAGGGAAGGCAGTCTGTAGCCTGCAGTCCAAATGTCTTTTTGGCTTCTTCCCATTCTATTACTTTTCCCTTTGTAGTTATTTGCTCCCAATACCTTGGTTCCTTTGCCGAGTTTCTCCAGTAAATTCTATCCCCCTCTTCCCTATTGTCTACACCTGTAACTGTAGTCATCTCTATTGAAAATATCTCCCTTCTACATTCTTTTGTTGGCTTAGTTCTTAGAATACATTCTGCTACTTTATGAATTAATATTCTGTATATAAAAATAAAATCAGAAACTAGCTCGCAGTCACCCCAGGCAGTCAGCAAACAAACAGCATAAAAAGCAATCACGTCTATTCAGACGCTGGTTCCTGGGATATCAAATCCAAATGAAGTATAAATTCACTCTCGATTTAAAACACAAAGTAGCAGTTTTATTCAGGTACACAATTGGCAAGCGCTTTCACTATCAAGCTTCATCAAGCCTATAACAGTCAAATCTAAAATGAGGCTTATATAAAAAATTCAAAAAATGTCAATCAACACAATTAATCAATTAGTGAAATAGCCCCTTAAAGGCATCAGCTTCCTAAGACATTTCATGAATCAACAAAAATTGAACAGATGCATTTTAAAATTCAACCATATATATATATATATATATATATATATATATATATATATATATACACACACACACACACACACACACACATATATATATATATATATATATATATATATATATATACACATAAAAAACAACAATTATATATGCATATATATAAAAAGCACATATATTGCTTACTTAAAAACAAATACATTTATACTACATAAAAATATCATCATAAAAGGTTACGAGTCCTATTCATCAAAAATCACACTATATCTATTTACTGTGTCTCCTATTTTTAAGGGCAGGTCTAAGGGGAACCCTATCATTGAGACCTGGGGGGATGTGTGCTTGTGTTTTTATAATACATTTTGTCTCAGCATCTTCAGTATAATTCCTAACATCACCTCCTCTCATACTAGGTGTATTCACATGCAGCACTGAAAATAGAAACCTGTGCGTACTATCATTCTGTAAGACATGTTTAGATAATGCATTAACTTCAGATCTAGCACAAATTTGATACAAGTGTTCTCTTATTCTTTCTTTCAACATCCTATCAGTTTTGCCTATATAAAATGATCGGCAGGATACACAGGTAGCAATATATATACTACATGTCTAGTACTGCAGTTAGCGTTAATTTTGAAAGGAAACACTTGTCCAGTGTTAGGATGTATAAAGACATTAATATCATTAATATAAATACAATAATTGCACTTGTGACAAGGTTGTGTACCTTCAAGACTTAAATTATTTCCATCTTGTTTATTGTTCGTAAAACACAATAACCTATGTAGGTTCTGTCTATTCTTATAAACAAAACATGGTTGTTCACCTGCATATCTCTTGACCTCGGGATCCAAAGTCAATAGATCCCAGTGCTTAATAATGACATCTTTGATACTATGCACATCCTGTTAACCTCTGCTGGTTCTTATTGCTATCATTGTTAACCAGGGTCCCTTCAGAATTCATTCTATAAACTTGCAGCCCTGTCTCCGAAAATATAGGGCATGCCCTTCCTTGCCTATGGTCCCTAACTTGAGTAAACGCTCTCTCAATTTCTACAGGTCTGTAATTCCTCTCACTGAACCTAACAGCTAAATCACCCAGTTCTTTCTCAATTTCTTCTGGACGTGGGTTCAATCTAGAAGCCCTAATCACCTGCCCTTTAAGGATATTAGAAAAAATATAACCTGGGTGCATACTGTCTCTATGTAAAAACGTATTCTTGTAACAAGACTTTCTATGCACCCCTGTATTAAAATCACCATTCAGTAACCGCCATATATTCACATCTAAAAAAGAGATGTTCTGATTCGAATAGTTCATAGAAAATTTTAAATAAGGAGTAAGCATATTGACTTGTTCCTCAAACACAGTCTTTTCAGGCTTGTTGGCTGTTGGTGAAGCACCCACCAAGAGGAGAAAACGCTGAGAGAAGAAAGGAGCCACTATTGAGACTTTAAGTATTTTTCCTCTGTTTATTTGCTAAGTTTTTCTGCATAGCTGCCTATTTTGAGCATTTTCTGGCTTGTTAAATTTGATTTCTGCATTAGTAACTGTATTTAGAGCACAACCTAGAGCTGTTTACTGAATTTCCTGTTTGCACTTATTTTTAAAATCGTTTTTTTCTCAAAACTTGCATTTTATCTGTCTTTGGCCTAGCACTCTTGTGTGGGGTCATTTACTGCACTGTTATAACTTGCTGATACTTGTTAACTTCTGCTATCTCTGAAAAAACAAAAAAAACAAAAAAAAATCTTGCTTTTTCCCACTTTTCTGAGATTTAAAAAAGTTCAGTTACAGGCTTGTTGTTCTTGAACTGTTTGTAAGTTTCTGTGAGGCCATTTTTGCTTGGGCTAAAGGAAAGTCTCTCTGTTGATCAGTGGCAGTGAAAAACATTGAGCAGCCTGCCTGCCCCTGTGGGAGTGGTTACTGACTTGAAACTGTAGTTTTATTGGCCATTCTGGGTCAATTCCAAAACTCCTTCATCTTCCTCTCTTAAAACCTGGTTGCCTCGTGGTTTTGGCATCTTTTCAGGCTTGTTGGCTGTTGGTGAAGCACCCACCAAGAGGAGAAAACACTGAGAGAAGAAAGGAGCCACTTTTGAGACTAAGTATTTTTCCTCTGTTTATTTGCTAAGTTTTTCTGCATAGCCACCTATTTTGAGCATTTTCTGGCTTGTTAAATTTTTATTTCTGCATTAGTAACTGTATTTAGAGCACAACCTAGAGCTGTTTACTGAATTTCCTGTTTGCACTTATTTTTAAAATCGTTTTTTTCTCAAAACTTGCATTTTATCTGTCTTTGGCCTAGCACTTTTGTGTGGGGTCATTTACTGCACTGTTATAACTTGCTGATACTTGTTAACCTCTGCTATCTCTGAAAAAACAAAAAAGCAAAAAAATCTTGCTTTTTTCCCACTTTTCTGAGATTTAAAAAAGTTCAGTTACAGGCTTGCTGTTCTTGAACTGTTTGTAAGTTTCTGTGAGGCCATTTTTTGCTTGGGCTAAAGGAAAGTCTCTCTGTTGATCAGTGGCAGTGAAAAACATTGAGAAGCCTGCCTGCCCCTGTGGGAGAGGTTACTGACTTGAAACTGTAGTTTTATTGGCCATTCTGGGTCAATTCCAAAACTCCTTCATCTTCCTCTCTTAAAACCCTCTTTTGCACGGTTTTGCGCATTTTTGAGCATAGCACAACAACGGGCAGCGCCGCCTAATTGGGTTTAAACTATTCCTGGCTCCACAAAGTCTGCTCTTCACTTTTTCCCTTAGAACTGCTCTATCTCTCAATTTAAACACCATATTCTCATTCTAAGGCCCTTCACTGGTCCAATTAAGTAATCCTACAAGTTAGCACTATTAAACCATAAGCACTACTTACTCTTATACTCTGTACGATTACCCTGTCCTCTATTGGTCCATCTTAAATTCAGTTTCCCTATTACTCTAGCATGTCCAAAGGTCAGTCAATGGTTTCCTCTCCAGTCCAGCTGGTGAATCTGGGAATTTTGAGGCAATGTTACAACTGTCTCATGTACACAGACAACCCTCTCCTCCTCCAAACAGGTTCAAATATATGTGAAAGATGCAACTATTTAGCCAAACTGGAGGCTGAGCTCTCTCATCTCAAAACTGGTGTAACCAGTCAGGAGGAGAAGGTAACCTCACACAACACAATTCCAGTATCACATAGTCCCACCACATCAGCGAACCAAACACATAAATGCACAAAAACATACTCGGAGGCTCTAAATAAAAATCTACCTAAGCAACCGAGACCTCCAAAGCAGACATTCAAGCAAACGCTACCTCAAAACAAAACACACACAACACATAACCCACAAAGTCAGTGTGCCAAGAAGCCACAGCCCTTAAGGCTGAATAACACACCTGATACTCTTGTTATAGGTGACTCTATTGTCAGACACACTGACGTCCCGCTCACCAGGCTGAATAAAGAGAAGGTCACAGTGAGCTGCCTGTCGGGCGCTAGGATCCGCCACATAACGCAAGCACTCTGGTCACTCCAAAGCAAATACAAATATGACTCAGTCATTGTACATGCTGGTGTGAATGACCCGAGATTTACCTCCCTGGACTACATGAAAAGAGACATAGAGGAACTCTCTGATCATGTAGCCCAGGCTGGTATGACCCTGACCTTGAGCAGCATCTTACCCTCACCTAGAATGATGCCACAGTACAAAGACAAAATGATCGATTTTAACAATTGGCTAAAATTTTGGTGTCATTCAAAGGGGATCCAGTGTCTGTCAGCCTGGGATGACATGCTCGACAAGCCACGTTGCTTCGCTAGGGACAGCTTGCACCTGTCACCACTGGGCTTTCGGATATTCGCAAAGATTCTTGCCACCCCCATAGTGCCTTTTTTAGGCAAGGCTCAAAAGTCAAACCCACCCCCATAGACAGCACAAGGAACAAGAAACTAAGGGTAATGCTGGTAAACGCCAGAAGTCTTAACCTCAAGATGCACGCACTCGAAGCTCTCCTCAGTATGGAGAACATCGATATCTGTGCAGTGACAGAAACCTGGTTCAAGGCTCCAGAGAGCACCCCAGCACTACCAGGCTATACCTCATATCATGCTTTTCGGCCCCAAAACCCGGACTGAACCACAAAAGGAGGGGGAGTTTCCATATTTATCAAGGATATCCACACCTCCAGGTTAGTGGCATTGCAGTATCGGAGACCATCCATGTGCAACTAACAGTGGGCAAGACTGCTTTTCAGTTTATAGCATCCTACAGACCACCCTCTCAAAGTCAGGAATCCCATTCGGCTTTCCTGAAAACATTGGAGAACATGAAGATCTCTCCGAACACCATTATATTGGGCGACTTCAACTACCCAAACATTGACTGGAAGCACTACTCAAGCCCCAGCACCTTAGCCCAAAGATTCCTGGAAATTATAAACTCAAATGCTATCGAACAACTAGTCACCACTCCCACAAGAGGGGACAACATACTAGACCTGATCATTACCAACATGGGGACTCTATACTCCACACCAGAAGTATATCCCTCATTGGTAAGATCAGACCATAAATTAATTTCACTGGATGTCCACATCCCAACCCCACCCCCAGCCCAGAAAACCACAGTGAAAAACTTCTCAAAAGCAAACTTCTCACTTCTCAAAACCGAAGTGGAATCCTTCAAGGCCACAGGGCCAGTGAAAACTACAGCCCAAACTGCAGAATCCTATATAAATGCATTCTACGGACATCTCCAGGAATGCATGGATCATGCTATCCCAAAAAAACCAAGACCCAATCATCCAAAGTCAGGCGTCCAGTCTGGTGGACCCCTGCCATAAATAAACTGTACAACAGAAGGAGGAAGCTACTACATGATAGAGCAAAATCCCTAATAGGGAAGGCATCTCTGATCAGTACTAGCAAAAATTACGATCCCTCATAAAATCCTCCAAGGCCAGCTTCGAGAGAAAAATTGCACAGGACACCAAAGACAATCATAAGGCTTTTTTCAGTTATGTTAGAAACCTGGGATGCAACTCCCAGACTTGTTCTGAGTTGATTCTAAACGACAAAAAATACACTGAACCCACAGACATCGCCAATATCCTGGCAGACAGGTTCAGTGCAAACTTCTCCACCCCCCCCCCCCCAAAAAGAGCAAATATCTATCCCGGCAGAGGGCTGCCTCCCGAACATCGCAGATGCTCAGGTGAAGGCTGCCCTCTCCAAAGCAAAAAACACTGCTTCTATGGGACCAGATGGTGTCCCAGGTTGCGTCCTACATGAACTACAAGAGGAACTAATCCCTCAAATAAAACAGCTATACAATCTCAGCCTCACTACAGGATATGTGCCCACAGAATGGCGTACAGCAACAGTGGTCCCACTCCACAAAGGTGGAGCATCTACGGACCCTGGAAACTATCGCCCCATAAGCCTGACTAGCTTAGTCTGCAAGGCTATGGAGAGGATCATCATGGAGCTCATAAACAAAGACATTGGGGACCTACAGACACTAGATCCTACCCAGTTCGGCTTTGTCAAGGGCAGATCCTGCCTTTTGAAGCTGGTTGACTTCTTTGAAACAGTCACCAAAGCCATAGATGAAGGGAAGGTAGTCCACACAGCCTATCTGGACCTTGCAAAGGCATTTGGCACAATACCCCACTCGGGCATCATAGATAAGCTATCCAGCTTAAATATAAACCCCTATGTCACAAGATGGGTCGCAAACTGGCTCAAAGACAGAACCCACAGAGTGAGAGTTGCTGGAGCCATGTCAGACTCGAAACCGGTCACAAGTGGCATCCCACAGGGTTCTGTCCTGGGACCACTCTTGTTCGATATAGACTTTTCCGAGGTACAGGCAAACGTGGGAGGACTATGGCTCACCAAGTTCGCAGACGACTGCAAACTGGGCGCCATAATCAACTCTCCAGCTGACACAAACATCCTTCAAAAAGGTCTCACAGAGACAGATAACTGGTGCCAGCACCATGGTTTAAAGCTAAGTGCCAAAAAATGTGTAGTCATACCCTTTGGCAAAAACAATGTGCCCATAAATTACCACATAGGCAGAAATCCATTAAGTACAGAGAAAGTTATTAGGGACCTGGGGACCCAAGTTGATAGCAATCTCTCCTTTGAAAACCACATTGCCAAAGTGGTTAGAAAGACCTTCTACATAGACCACCTCATCACGAAGGGTTTCACATCTAGATGAAGAGAGGTAATCGTGCCCCTTTATTCATCCCTCATCAGGCCCATCATAGAATACAATGCCCCTTTTGGGATGTACCTTACCCGACACCTGCAGCAATTAGAAAGACCCCAAAAGTATCTCACCAAGAGGATCAAGGGTCTCAAACAGATGCCATATACTGCTTGGTTAAAAAAAAGTACAGTTTTGTACCTACCATAAATGTAGATGTTCGAAGATCTACATTGCTGCAGTCCTTACATATGGGTAGTCCGCTGTCCTCGGTCGGCCCGAATACCAAAGTATAAGGCTGACGTCGGTCAAGGCGCTTAAGACTGACATCAGGACGTCAGGGTACAAATGCGCATGACCGACGTCATATCCTCAGTCTTTTCTTGCCCCAGATGTCAGAAGGCCCTAAAAAGAAAGGCCAAAACCAAAAGACAGCAAAAAACAACCAACCACTCCTGCACTAATCCTATTTACAATATTTACAATATTCACAACCCAAACCACACAACCGCCTCTAACTACAGAGGGGAAGGAGGGAGGATAAATTGGACTGCAGCAATGTAGATCTTCGAACATCTACATTTATGGTAGGTACAAAACTGTACTATGTTCTTCATCTCACATTGCTGCAGTCCTTACATATGGGTAGAATCCCAAAGCAGAGGTAAGGGAGGATGGCAAAACTATAAAGCATTAGGAGCTGCCAAAATGCCCTGTAAAATTGCAGTGGCAAAACCAGCCCTAGATTTAGAGTAAAGTGGAAGGTGGTAATGCTTAGAGAAAGTATGCACTGAACTCCAAGTAGCTGCCTCCAAAATATCTTTAGTTGCCACCCCTTAAAAAGCTGTAGAAGTGGCAGTAGCCCTAGTGGAATGAGGCCTAATCCCAGCTGGAATCTCCTTACCATGATGGGAATAACAGAAAGCAATACAAAACCCAATCCACTTAGAAATAGTTTGTTTTGAAACAGGCTTGCCCTGAGAACCCAAAGCAAATGAAACAAATAACTGCTGAGACTGCCTGAACCCTTTAGTTCTGCTCAAATAATATCGCAACTGCCTGTGTATATCCAAAGTGTGCAAAATCTTTTCCCCTTTATTTTGGGGGTTTGCATAAAAGTAGGCAAATGAATAGTTTGGTTTAAAGCCACACTAGAAACCACTTTAGGCATAAAGGAAGGATTAGTATGCAAAGATACCCTATCCTTATGGAAAATTAAGAAAGGCTCAACCGCCATAAGGGCCTGTAATTCAGAAACCCTTCTCGCAGAGGTAATGGCCAACAAAAAAGCAGTCTTCCATGATAAATATTTCAACTCGGCAGTAGCTGCAAGCTCAAAAGGTTGTAGAGTGAGTTTCTCCAACACAAAATTGAGATCCCAAGCAGGAGTAGGAGCTCACGTGGGGTCTTATATTCTTTGCCCTCTAAGGAATTGCTTAAACAAAGGATGAGAAAACAATGGTGGGTCACAGTCATAGTGAGCAGAAATTGCTGCAGCATGAACCTTAATAGAGGAGAAGGACAAACCTTTGTCCAGTAACTCAGTAAGATATTGAAGAGCCACACTTAAATTAGGCTTAGAAACATCAAATTCCTTTGCTGCACTCCAAAATAAAAATCTCCTCCATTTATCTGCGTACACTTTCCTTGTACTAGGCCTTCTGGCCTCCAAAATAACATTCAAAACTTGCTGTGGAAGCTGAGACCCTCCAGGGTTTAAAACAGAATATGTCAGGCTGTTAGATGTAGAGAGTGAAGTCTGACATTGAGTAAATGACTGTTCTCCTGAGACAGCAGGTGTGGAATCGAAGGCAAAGGCCATGGAGGCTCCCGCACCAGACTTCTCAGTAATGGGTACCAGTGCTGTCGAGGCCAATCTGGAGCTATTAAAATCATCTTTGGCTTGTCCTGTCTGACCTTCAGGAGTACCTTTGGGAGGAGAGGCAGAGGTGGAAAGGCATACACATGAAGATTGCTCCAATTGAATGAGAGAGCATCCACTTTCCAGGCTGTGGGATGAAACCTTTTTGTGCAAAACTTTGGCAGCTGGTAGTTTAGTGGAGAAGCGAACAGATCTATGTCTGGAGTTCCCCATAACACTGTCAATTTCTGAAATACATGAGGATCCAGTTTCCACTCGTGGGGATCCATAATTTGTCTGCTCAACACATCTGCTAAGGAGTTCTGTGCTCCCGGCAGAAACCTTGCCTGAAGATTTAGCTGTAAACTGAGAGCAGTCTCCCACAAAATCATTGCTTGTCTGCATAGAGGATAAGAATGCGTTCCCCCTTGCTTGTTGATGTACCACATGACAGTTGTGTTGTCTGTTAGAACCAACACCTGCCCTGGAAGAAGTAAGTCCTTGAAAGCTATTAATGCAAATTGGACTGCTAACATCTCCTTCAGGTTGATATGTAGATGTTGAAGTCTGGCAGGCCACGTGTCTTGTACCCACTTTCCATTTAGATGAGCTCCCCAAGCTTTGTCTGAGGCATCTGTCGTTAGAATCTGACTCGCCTCTGGCCGGGTCACAGAGAGTCCCTTGTTTAGGTGACATTCCTGAGCCCACCACAAAAATTCCTTTTGAATGCAAGGTATTATCTGAATGACAGTGTCCATATCTTGGCAGTGCTGTGTCCATACATTTTTGAGATACCATTGTAGCTTCCTCATATGCAGTTTGGCATTGGGAAGTACCAGAATACAAGATGCCATGAACCCCAAGGCTTGAAGGACTGTCCTTGCGGTCAGCCTGGACTGACGAGACAATTGATGGAAGTAAAGAGAAAGATTATTTTGTTTGTCCGGGGTCAAAAAGGCCATCTGGGATGCTGTATTCAGTCTCACACCCAGAAAGCACATGTCCTGAGAGGGTACTAGACTGGACTTTATTTCGTTCACAGAATACCCCAGGCATCTTAGCACTGCTATCACATACTGTAAATGATGAAGAAGTTCGTCCTTTCCTTGGGCCAGAATCAGGCAATCGTCCAAATAAGGATAGATCTGTATTCCTCTTAGCCTGAAGAAAGCTATCACTGGAGCCAGAACCTTCGTGAACACTCTGGGCGCAGTAGATAAGCCAAAGGGCAATGCAGAGAACTGATAATGAGAAGTCCCAGCCAAAACGCAGATACTTTCTGCAACTGAGCCTGATAGGAACATGAAGGTAAGCCTCCTTGAGATCCAGAGTCACCATCCAGTGATCTTTGCCCAGCAGAGGTAAAAGCTGTTGTAACGTCAACATTTTGAACTTGGGAATGTCCAGATATGTGTTGAGGATAGATAAATCCAAGATTGGTCTCCACGTGTTCCCTTTCTTTGGTACTAGGAACAGGCGAGAATAAAATCCTAGGCCCACCTCTGGCAGAGGGACCGGTTGTATGGCCCCTATTTGAAGTAGCAGAGAAATTTGTTTGTGAGCCTCTAGTCTTTGCTGAGGAGGAACGTCCGGCATGCCTTTGAAAGGAGGCAAGGTATGGAAATAAAACTTGTAACCTCGGTGTATGATATCCAATACCCATTTGTCTTGGGTAATCAAATTCCAATTTTCCTTGAAGAGTGCCAACCTTCCTCCCAAGGGTGCTGCCAGGCAAGAAGGATCTGGCAGCTGAAAAGGTAGGTCATTGGGCCTGTTTACGAAAGGACTGGCCCCTGCCCTCACTCGAAGATTGTGCAGGTGAACTCCCTGTTCTAGGTCTGAAAGAACTCTGAGCTCTGCCCCTACCACGTCTAGATCTACCCCTAGACTGAGAATCATAAGAAGGATACGTCCACCCCTTAGCAGGCCAATTCCTACTAAACTTCGGAGGCTGAACTTGCAAAAAATCTTTAACAGCCTGCATGGACTTAGCCTTGTCTTCCATTTTTTTCAAGACTGACTCCACAGGTGAACCAAACAACACATCAGACTGTAAAGGAGCATCCAAAATCCTTGTCTTAACATGGTCAGATAAATTCTGATCCCTCAGCCATGCGTGCCTGCGAAGAATTGAACCAGTGGCAGCCACCCTAGACGAGGCCTGTACAGCATCAAAACCACATTGTAAAGAATGCTTACCCACCTGCTCTGAAACATGCACCAAATCTTGTAATTCTTTACACTCAATACCTTCCGCCAGAGCATTCACCTTAGACTTCAATTGACAAAGAAGATAGTTTTGATATTTCAACATATGAAACTGGCAATTCAAAGCCCTCATAGCTAGGGTAGAAGATGTATAGACTTTCTTTCCCCATCTATCCAAAGCTCTGGCCTCTTTATCTGGAGGAACCGGATTTTTTACAACAGAGGCCTTGACACCCTTAGGTCCCTGACTAACAGTTTCTGGGTCCGCCCTAGGACTCTTAAAAAGATATTTATGAGCCTCAGGCACCCTGTAATACCTATCCGGTTTAACAGGAGCAGGAGGCAGAGAATCAGGATTAAGTGAAGCCTCTGCAAACACATCTTCCACAACATCCAGAACAGGGGTATAGCCAAGGGCCTATGCTGGGGTAAAAGCAAAAATTCCCTAAGCCTTTTCCTGGAATCAGAGAAGTCCTGACCTTCCCACTTAAAATGTTCCCTCATGGAATGAAGAGTCTCTGAAAAGAAAAATCCTCTGGAGGAGAAGCAGAAGGAGTCGAATCATCTGCATCAGAATCAGAATAAGGAGAGTACTCCTGCAAGTCTTCAGCCAAGACTCAGAAACATCCAAGCCTGCTCAAAACTCCCCAACTCTGGCTCCACCCTAGGCCTCTTATCAGGAGGGGCAAAGAACCTCTAATCAGAGTAATCAAATCTTCTGCCATTTTAAGCATGTGCTTCTTGGGCACAGACCCTGCTGCACTAGGAGTGACACCAACAGAAGCTAAACCTGGCCTGCCTCTGGGAGAAGCCTTGGAAACAGAAGGAGAGGGCCTAACCCCCCTAGGAAGGGAGGGGAGTACAGTAACCTGAGAAGCCCCTTCAGCCTGACCTGCCTCCTGAGAGGCCACATCCTGCAATATCAAAGTCTCCCCCTGGGAATCCAGAGAAGCCTCCGCCGGAACCACCGGTTCCACTGACGCCTCTAAAGAACCGGCGTCCGAACGGACGACTCTTCTTGCCTGGGTTTAACTGCTTTGTCTTTGCGCTTCTTGAAGAAGCGGGCCGGAGAATCCGACGGCATATTATAATTGCACCGCTTCGAAAACCAGCCTAGCACAATCTAACCTTCGCAATAGTGCGCTTATTGAACCTAGCACAAAAGCGACACCCAACAACGTCGTGCTCAGGCCCCAAACAAGGAATACACAAAGAATGATAATCCCTATGCGGTATCTGTTTCCCACAAGAAATACAGTTATTCACTTTTTCTGACATCCGGTAAAACACTGAGGCAAGAAAAAACAAAATATTCCCAACGGGTACTTAGCCAACTTTGATTCGGTCTGAAACTCCGAACTCGAAAAATTTCAGAACGCCGAACGGCACTTGCAACGCTGCTTCTGCATCGGACCATGCGGCAAAAAAGACTGAGGATATGACGTCGGTCATGCGCATTTGTACCCTGACGTCCTGATGTCAGACTTAAGCGCCTTGACCGACGTCAGCCTTATACTTTGGTATTCGGGCCGACCGAGGACAGCGGACTACCCATATGTAAGGACTGCAGCAATGTGAGATGAAGAACATCTCCAGCTCTACTCAGTTGCATACCGCCTACTTTGAGGCGATCTATGCCTGACATACAAAGCTATGTCAAATCCAGAATTAATGGACATGCTCCACCTCAGTAAATCTAAATCCCTTAGAGCCACATGCTCGAGGGACTTGAACCTCAGCACAGAAATAAATAGAACTTGCTGGAGGGACAGGTTCATAACCCAGAGGCTCCCTTCGCTCTGGAATAGAATTCCAGTTCATGTGAGGCAGAGCACCTCACTGAATCTCTTCAAGAAGAATCTCGATAAGTGGATGGGGGATCGTAGGTTTGTCCCAGGGATTACTCCCGTGTCACTATTAGACAGAGGC
This sequence comes from Protopterus annectens, assembly GCF_019279795.1. Lineage (NCBI taxonomy): Eukaryota > Metazoa > Chordata > Ceratodontiformes > Protopteridae > Protopterus > Protopterus annectens. The sequence continues at coordinate 188,964,908 of NC_056740.1, forward strand.
ACAGTAAACTAAACCTTAAAAAAGGGCACAGTATACTCAAATCAAGGGGTGGCGTAAGCCATACAGAATCGGGCTAGGCTTATAATTGCCCCAGGGCAGATAGCCTAGCCTGAACCTATGAACTAGTAAATCACTCAAACAGCCATCCCACAGAAAAAACAAATCATCCACAAAGCGTCTATAAAACAAGACATGTCTCCGAAATAAATCAAGACAACATAATCTTTCTTCTTCCCATAATGCCATAACCAGATTGGCGTAGCTATTGGCACATGAAGTGCCCATAGCTACGCCATCCTTTTGAGCAATAAAGTCATTATTAAACAAAAAAATGTTACTTTCCAGAATGATTTCCAGCAGGGTGCAAAGAAAATCCACCCTAGTGGGTACTAAGATCGAATGTACACTCAAATATTTATGAATGCTCTCAATGCCTTTACCATTCGGAATATTAGTAAACAATGAATTCACATCCATCGTGACCAATAGCAAACTTGAGTCACGATCATAGTTCCCAACCACTTCATAGAAATCTAACAAAAATTCCTTTGAATCTCTGAGTATAAACTTATTAACGTTGACATATGGTCTTAAGATTTTTTCTATGTACACAGACAAATGCTCAGTCACCCATCCTCGACCGGAAACAATCAGTCTCATTGGGGGTTTAAAGGAATCTTTATGAACCTTGGGCAATCCATGAATAATAGGAATAGTGGGATTCTATACAAATAAATAACTAAATAACTGATAATCAATTATGCCCAATTCGTATTGGTTAAAGACTGCGAGCAGAAAAAGCCAGTTCATAAAAATAAAATCAGAAACTAGCTCGCAGTCACCCCAGGTAGTCAGCAAACAAATAGCTTAAAAAGCAATCACGTCTCTTCAGACCCTGGTTCCTGGGATATCAAATCCAAATGAAGTATAAATTCACTCTCGATTTAAAACACAAAGTAGCAGTTTTATTCAGGTACACAATTCGCAAGCACTTTCGCTATCAAGCTTCATCAAGCCTATAACAGTTCTAAATTCTATCCACCTCTTCCCTATTGTCTACACCTGTAACTGTAGTCATCTCTATTGAAAATATCTCCTTTCTACATTCTTTTGTTGGCTTAGTTCTTAGAATACATTCTGCTACTTTATGAATTAATATTCTGTATGTCTGTTATTCTGTTGAATGATCTGCTTCCACAATTCCATTCCCTCTATTCTCTTTAATGATCTGCATCCACAAATCCATTCCCTCATTTCTTGAATTTCCCACCTGCTTCATCATCATCCCTTTCCACTTTAAAAATTAAAGCTTTCTGCTTGTTTTAGGCATATGAGCCTTAATTGTGTGGTTCTAAAATAACCTTTCAATTAGATAGTCCCAAACTTTGTTAATTTTGTATCCCAAAAAGACTGGAACTGTCTTAGAATGTCCCACAACCGTGAAATGTCCTTTTTTGAATTTATCATGTACTAAATAATATATGTACATAAAGCCAACCTTTTTTGGATTACCATACCGATTATATCCTTGAATTTCTGAGCCCCTTGCTTTCTTTGGGAATGGTTCCTAATGTAACTCAAATAACAAAGGGGAATGCTACTCAAAATGAGCATAAAAACTTCAGTCAAGCTTTTGGAACACCTGGGGCAATAAAAGAAGCAAATGCTTATTTGGGACCTGCTACTGGAACTGCTTCTTCAGGTGAGAAAATACCAGCTGTTAATTATTTATTGGTTTATTCTGTAGCTGACCATTACCAAAAACTTTTTACTGACTGGCTGACTCCGGTTTCTGTAGAAATCTGGAAGTATATTTAAGAAGAGCAGTAGTGCTCTATAATACTGGTCTGAATTTTACTGCACTCCATAATTGCAGATTGTGAGAATAAACTTCAACAAGTCGCAATCAACTCCTGATTACAGGATCCCTGTAAGGCACTTACTCAGGAAAACACCAAACTACAGCTTACTAAAATATCCATAGCAATAAGTCTTTTTTGCAGTTTATCTTGTTGTAGCTTAATTTTGAATTGGTTGCTACTCTCCCCTTCTGCTCTATGTTGAAACTAGTTTTGTTGTAGTCTCAGTAATATTTTTTTAGTGTTGAAATCAACTATCAATATTTGACTGAAAAAATCGTCCTTTTGTTACATGAGCAATAATGCATGACACAGTGGGCATTGCAGAGAAATAATGGACTGCCCAGGGGTGTTGTGAAGCTAAACACCACAAGTTGAGGGCTTCCTCCCAAAAGGTCCATTATTTCTCAGTAATGCCCATCATGGAGGGCATTACTGTGCTAAGAAAATAGGCTATTAGATTTTGTATATATTTTATTAGTAGTATGTATACTTTTAATACAAAATTTGTTCCTCTGCCTAAAGTTTTAAAGCGGTTTTAGGATATCCAGTACTCGCTGAAGGAAGTATTTTACATGTAAAATAGAAGTATTTAATAATGCCTATATATGGGTCAACTTGAGTAGACCAAAAATCCATTTAATCTAATCTTATCTAAATCGAATCTTACTTAACCAAGACAACAACACCGAAACCTTCCTTTAATGAAGGTTCACATCAGTGGAAATTTAATCCAGGAAAGCAGGCAGTTAGCCAACATGGGGAGTGTGATCTCATAGTTGGTATATTTAATTAGGGGGGGTATGGGTGGTGCAGCCCCCCACTTGGGTGAGTTTGACATGTGTCACAGTGTTTTTTTTTTAATGTTGGCCAACCACCTTCTTTCCCAGATTACGGTGATATGAATGTTCATTAAAGTAAGGTTTCTGTGTTGCCGTCTCGGTTAGGTAAGATTTGATTAAATGGATTTTCCTTCTACTCAACTAGACCCCTATATATGCACAGATGTGAACAAAGAGTCTCTCACATATATGGAAACTCAGATGCACGCGCACACATACAGGCACACTGATGCTGAGACACAGACAGACACACATTACATGCTCTACTGTCTATCAAAAAGCAGTTCAGGCTTCAGCTTTGTTACAAGAAATGGCTTCCAGTAATTCAGACGAGAAAATAAATCAAATGTACTCTGAATCGATTAACATAAATGAAACACTGAAGGAATATAACAACTCAAATAATAAAAGACTGGAAAAACAAAATAAGCTAACTATTCAGATGACCTGATAAAAATGCACAAATCAGAGGTTAAAATGAATAAAAGGCCAGCTAAGTATGCAACAGCTCAAGAACAGTTTAAAAAAAAAAGGGTAGATTCAGAGGACATAGCACGCAGAGAAAACCGAAGATCTTCTGCTGTACCAGAGAAACTGAAAGGAAAAGACTGCATTAATTTTATGAAACCACAAATAAGCAACTGGACTAGTATTCCACAGCATGATTTGTTAAGTGAAAGGAGATGTGGTGTGCAGGCTGCTTTCCTATGGCCAAGTTTGGAGCAAAGACCTGTATTAGTAAAAATGCAAATTTACCAGCAGAAAGAGCTGATCCGGACAAAAATGTGGCAGAAATATTGAAGACAGTAGGGTATTTTTGGAACAAATGGTTATTCACTGTACAGCAGGCAGAAGTGAAGCAAATTTATGTCAACAATCATGGAATGTTGAGAGGCAGATGTGAGGATTCAAGCTGCTATACCCAACTGTCTTCAAAATATTTTTTTTCCCGGAGGATCAGTCATTTTTGATGCGGAACAGGCTAAGAAGGTAATACAAAAGTTTGTCCGACAAAATATCAGCCATCAAACAGAAGGGAACTCTGCTTCTCATTTTTCTGACAGTAAAGCTCATAGCAATACTTTGCCAATGAAATATTTTCCAATGTTCCAAAAGAAAATGCTTGAGAGACTGAAAAAAGGACAGGAATTGATCAGAAGAATCAAGAGTACCTTGGACTTGAACCACAGTCTGGGGTTGGGAGATGGAGATGAACAGGAAAGAGACCAGCAAAAAGAAATTAGGGAAGAAGTATGAGACTATAACGCATGAAGCACATTTGTGAAATATGGCTTTACAAGAAAAAGGGAATGAGAAAGACTGGATTTTTGTTGACTTTGTTAAACTTGTTGGGGATTAAAAGACACATACCCTACTTCATGTCACTAATGTTTGGGAGGACACTAGAAAGAGAAAACATAACCGAGTAAAACAATTTTTCTTCTTAACATTTGTATAAAACACTTCATAATATAAATTGCATGTTATACAGTAAAGCAAAAATATTTACGTTAAGTACTTTTTTCCTTTTTATTTTTAAAAAATGTAGGCATTACAATGCAAAAAGAGAAGAAAGGCTGGATTTAAGTTAATGCACTATAATATTGGGCTGCTGAGGTGGGGTGGAGTGTAAAAGTGCACTGATTATAATATATGTGGAAGTGAGAAGTTCTATCTTACCTTTTTTATAGGTGAATGATTAATGTCCTTGGCTAAATATAATAATCTGTGGGTGCATAAACATGTGAGCTTTAAAAATAAGAGAACACTGAATGCAATGGAAAAAGAAGTTATGTTCCTACCATAACATTCCATCTGTGTTGTCGTTTTCATTCATTCTTGACGAATGGGACTCTGTTCCAATCCTTGGAACTGGCTCAGCTGTTATACAGCTCGCGTCAGCCAAAAAACTCTCGAGTTAAGAGTCTACCCACAATGGCCCTCTCTCCATTACCTCAAATTGAGTTTGCAGCCAAACAGTACAGCAGAAAAACAAATATACAACGGTAGAAGCCACATCCAAAGTGAAAGCTATAGGTTCCCAGAACAATTGTCCAATCCTTCAGGAAATCTGTAAGAGGGGGAAGGAGGGTGGGATGTTATGAATGAATGAAGATCGACAACACAGGTGGAACGTTATATTAAAAACATAACTTCTTTATCTGATGTTGTCAAACTTCATTCATTCTTGATGAATGGGACAGAGTACCCAGCTACTTTAGGTCCTGGGTGGCCTTATGGAAGGATATTCCTAAGAACCATAGAGCCAAAGGATGCTCTTCCCCTGGAGACCATATACAATTTGTAATGAGTGATAAAGGTATGTGGAGTAGCCCATGTTGTGGCTGTACATATTTCATCAAAGGATGCCATAGAGTGAAAAACAGCTGATTTGGCTATAGATCTGGTGGAATGCACTTTAACAGGCACAGGTAATTTGTGGTTATTATGATGGCAAATAAAGGTAACACAATCTCTTAGCCATCTTGATAGGGTAACTTTTGAGACTGGTCTTCCCAGAGTTAGACCTGAAAAAGAAACAAATAACTGGCCCGATTTCCTAGACTCTTTGGTCCTGTCAAGACAGAAATGTAATTGTCTGTGAACATCCAGTAAATGGAAACAATATTCACCTTTATTGCAAAAATTGGGGAAGAAAATGGGTAAAACAATAGCTTGATTAATGTTGGATTTTGAGACTACCTTAGAAAGAAAGAAAAGGTTGTTTTTTAATGAAACACTGTCCCTATAAAAAAAAAAAAACAGATAAGGGGGTTTCACACAACACTTGAATCTCAAACTCTCCTGTCAGAAGAAATGGCTACTAGAAAAAAAGTTTTCCATGACAGAAATTTGAGGTGGCAAGTTGCTGCTGGTTCAAAGGGTGGCAGCACCAAAGATTGTAAAAGCAAAGTCAGCTCCATGGAGCTATAAACTCCTTGAATGGAGGCTTTTTACGCAAGGCACTTTAAAGAAAAGCTTTGCATAAGCAATGGGAAATTAAAGAATGATCATCGTAGCCATAGTGGAAATTGGAAATGGCCACTAATTGAACCTTGATGGTGGAAGCAGAAGCTCTCTGATCAAAAATGGAAGCTAAAAATTCTAAATCTTTCACAGCAGATGATGAAAAAGGGTCATTTGTACTGGCCCAAATTGAAAATCTCTTCCATTTGCTAAGATAAAGTTTCCTGGTGGATGGTTTATGAGAAGGCAGAAGAAGCTATATTACTCTGCCTGGCAACTAATGGAATTGGAGGAACCAAGCTGTCAGCTTGAGGCTGTTACGTTTGAGGTGCACCAGTCCCTGTGGGTGAGATGGCAGGTCTGAAACTGGGTCCAGAATCCATGGATGGTGAATCAGGTGAGGCCAGAGAAAAAGGAACCAAACTTGTTGGGGCCAAAAGGGTGCAATGAGGATCACTTTGCTTCTCAGCCTTTTGGCTTTCTTCAAGAACAGGGGAATGAGGGGAAAGAATTAGAAAGTCCCGAGGGCCAATTGAGAAGGTGAGCGTGTCTAGAGTAATCCCTCTGAGAGAAGATTAGGGCAAAATATCTGCTGCATTTGCTATTCATCAGGGAAGCAAAGAGGTTGCAGCAAGGCTGGTCCCATTGACAAAAAATCTCCATTGCCGCCTTGGGATTGAAAGACCACTTGTGAAGTAGGTGAATGCACCTGCTCAGTTTGTCCGCTATCACACTGGAACTCCCCGGGAAATGCTTTCCAACTAGAAACAGTTGGAAGATATTGCCCACTGCTATATCCTGAGAGTTTCCCAGCACAGAGGGTAAGATCTGGTTCCACCCTGTTTACTGATATACCAAACCACTGACATGTTATCGGACTGACTTGTAACTGTCCCCGAAGGGAGGGCAAAATGAAAGGCTTGCAATGCTAAGAGCACTGCCATCAGTTACAGTACACTGATGTGCAAATTGGCCTTGTGCAGAGACCAAGTGCCTTGGACTGTCCTTCCCAGATAAAGACCCCCCCCCACCCAATCTGGGAGATGTCTGTGGACACTAAGGGCTGGGGCTGAGGGGATGAAGGGACAACACAAAAGAATGTCCTCTAACTGCATCCACCAGTATAGATCCTTCTTACAGCGACTTGTTATTAGAATGGAATAGGTCATCAGATGTGTTAGGATAGACCATTGTGCAGCTAAGAGCCATTGAAGAAGATGCATATGAAATCTTGCCAGAGGTACTAAGAAAATGGTCGCTGCCATAGACCCTAAAGTTTGAAGGGCAAGATGAGTGGGGACTTTATCTTTGGATATGTTGGATTGTACTTCAGACCTTATCTTTTGCAGTCGGAAGAGAAGCTACACAAGAGATTGCATTGAGGCAAGCTCTTATAAACTCCAGGTCTTGTGTTGGAGTCAGCTGGGATTTTTCTCTGTTGACTGCGATACCGAAGGAGTTGAAAAGGTGCAAGATGAAATTTGTGGATTGATGCAATAGACACTTGGTGGGGGCAGTGAGGAGCCAGTTGTCTAAGTACAGAAACACTCTGAATACGCATAGTCTCAAGAGAGTCGTGACTGCCGCATGTGAGACCAAAGAGCAGCACTCTCAACTGGAAATGACCATTTCCTAGCCGAAAAGCAGAGAGGTCTTCTGGAGCATCTGTCCATTTTTATGTTGTAGTATGCGTCCTGAAGGTCTATAGAGCACATCCAATCATTTTCCTCTAGAAATAGAAGTATAGACTGAACTGTGACCATCCAGAATTTTGTTTGCCAAATGAACATGTTCAGAAGGCTGAGATCCAATACTGGTCTCCAGTCCCCTGTGTTTTTTGACTCTAAAAATAACCTTGAGTAAAAAACAGATCCTATCGGGTCTGGTGGGACTTCTTGCATGACTTTTTTCTAGCAGTTTTTGAACTTCCAAGGCTCCAAGGCTGCTTGGTCCCTCTGACTGGGTGGTATATTCACATATTTTCCTTGTGATCTTGGAAAAAGAACAAAGGGGATAATGATAACCTCTGGTAATGACTTTCTGCACCCAACAATCTGAAGTTATTAGTTGCCAGGCTGTCGGGTGCAGTGAAAATCTTCCCGACTGCTTCCAGAGGTAAGCAATCTGGTAGGGTTGTCCAGTGAAGGTGTCTCTATAGTCCTGATTTTGTGGGCCACCTCTGCCATTGAATTGGTATATTTCATTATGGCTCCCCCCTCTGCCCCAAGGGGAGCTTCCGCCACATATGTCCTGAAAAGGCCCTTGGGACTTCTTGAACCACATCTTTCCACTCTGACTCCTAGAGTAGGATCACTGAGGAGTAGAAAAATTAATGCACACAGCAGAAAGGTTCTTTCCATCGTTTTTGCACCTGGCTTGTGCGTCTGACTTTGGGGCCAAACAAGGATAATCTGTCAAAAGGAGAGATGACGAAGGAAGACTTGAAAGGCTCTGCAAATTCACACAAATGCATCCAGGTGTGAAGCCTTATGGCAACGCCTGAACCCATTGCTCTGGTCATCTCCTTGGCTGCATGTGCAATGAGCCTCATAGAAGAGTTCAATATAGACTCCAGGGTGGCCAGCTGAGAAGCAATTTTGTCCCACACCTCATCAGACACAGCTCCAGCGAGGCTATTTGATAACTCCTTAATCAGATCCCTCTGGAGTCTAGTGAAATGAGCCATGAAATTCAAGGACCTGAGGGTGAAGGTCAATGAAGTATAGACCCACTTTCCAAATTTGTCCATTGTCCTAGACTCTTGGTTAGGTGCATGGACAGTAGGACTCATCAGCAAGTTCTTTCTTGGTGGCTGCCGCCACCATCATGGCATCCACTGCTAAGCCTTTTGCCCAGTATTGCTGATCTTCAGGGGTTGATAAAATTTTGTCTGGTCTCCTAGGAATCGTCTCTCTGGAATCAGGGGCATTCCATACCCACTGAGCAATCAATTTAATGAGGTTGTCAGATGGCTGAGTCACCTAGGAAGTAGATGGGCGAGCACCAAATGCTTGTAAGTAAACAGATTCCTTGGAAGATGGGTCTTCAGGCTTCCAGTCACTCCTCTGTTTCAGGATCTCCAAGATGTCTCCAAAGGAGGCAGGTTCAGGGTGTGACCGAGGGTAACCCTCATCAAAGTCTGTGTCTTCTGTGACAGATTCTTCGGGAGAATCTAAGTGCTTCTTCTTGCATGACTTATTTCGGGGTAGTTTCTCAGTGGGAATCTCTGAGGAAGACACAGAAGAAGAAGGGCTCTGTACAGGGGTAACTTGCAGCTTCAGTGCTAGCTGCCCTGACGTGGACGTTGGTGGCAGCTCTGGACCAGAAGGTTTAGACATATGACACACTGATGCAGAAGGAGCCAGCTGAGAAACCACAGAGGCTAACACCCTCTCCAAGACTTGGAAGGCAGGCAACCCTGAAGAGGGATGGGAGCTTGGAACAGAGGTCACACCCTAATCCAAACGACTGCCATCTGGAGCAGGAGCCTGGGAAGAGCCCACAACGGTCAGGGCTCCATCAGCCAAGGTCAGCTCTACATAAACAGGAAACGATCCAAAATCCTCGAAAAGGACAGCCGAGCTATAGCCAAGAGAATCTACCAGTTCTGAGGGAACCAAAGATGTCAGAGCAGTCCCTGGAGCCAAAGGAGGAGTGCCTGTCAGCACCAGGACAGCTGGAACTGGTGAAATCAAAGTGGTAGGCTCTAAGCCTCCCAAGGAGGTCAGAGGAGGAAAATCCGGAGGAGTACTAGGAGAAACAAATGCACCTCCTGAGGGGAGAGAGGTCTGAGATGGCCACCAAAAGCTGATCCACCAATCTCACGACATCTACCTCAGAAAGACTCCTGGAAGATTGAACAGACATCCCCAAGGGAGATTCAGGCCTTTCCAAAAAGGGAACACCTTGTCCTGGGAACATGTAATGGTTCAGATTCTGGCACCGAAGGGGTAGGTAGATTCTGCAATGGTGCAGATGGTGAAGATGATACAGACTGGGAAATGAAAGAAGTCTGTGCCAATGTCAGCACCAAAGCCGTTGGTGACAAAGGTTCTCTTTCCGCCAGTTTTAGAACCTTAGCCTTCGATTCCGAGGAGACTGATGGAACCGAAGATTTGCTTTTCTTAGTCTCTGGTGCCAAAGGAGAGCTCAGCAATGAATTACCTCTTTTTAGCATGGTCAGATTTTGAGGTGGTAGGATCTGGATTAGATAAAGCTTCTTAAAAAGAAGATTTTAAGATTCCTTTTAAGATACATTTGTTTCATCTTTCTGCTAGTGGGGAGCCATCACTGATCCCGGGAACTATCGATCTATTAGCTTGATGAGCCTGGTCTGCAAGGCCATGAAACTTATCATCATGGAACTCATAAACAAAGACATTGGTAACCTCCAAACTCTGGATCCCAACCAGTTCGGGTTTGTGAAAGGCAGATCATGCCTCCTGAACCTGATTGACTTCTTTGAGGCAGTCACCAAAGCTGTGGATAAGGGTAAGGTGGTTCACACAGCCTATCTTGACCTCGCTAAGGCTTTCAACACCATCCCCCTTTCTGGGATTATAGCTAAACTCACTAAACTAGGTATAAATCCCTACATCACAAGATGGGTTGCCAACTGGCTCACTGACAGAACCCACACTGTAAAAGTTTCAGACTCCAAATTTGACCTCAAAGCAGTGACAAGTGGAGTACCATAGGGTTCCGTCCCGGGACCTCTCCTGTTTGGTATCTACTTCTCTGAAGTACAGGCTAACACAGAAAGCCTCTGGTTAACTAAGTTTGCAGATGACTGCAAACTAGGAGCCATAGTTAAGTCCCCAAATGATGTGGACATCCTACAGAAGGGCCTCACCGAGACAGATGCCTGGTGTCAGAGCCATGGCCTCAACCTCAATGCCAAAAAGTGCAGCATCCCCTTTGGTAAAAACTCTGTACTCATGAACTACCACATAGGCAGCAATCTACTTAACACCGAATGCATGATAAGAGACCTTGGGACCCAGGTGGACAGTAGTCTCTCCTTTGATAGTCACATCGTCACAGTAGTCAGGAAGTCCTTCTATGTAGCACACCTCATTATAAAAGGGTTCTCATCCATGGAAAAAAAAAAAAAATTGGTCATTGTTCCCCTCTTCTCATCACTCATTAGACCCATTATAGAGTACAACGCCCCTTTTGGAATGAACCTCACAAGACATCTGCAGCAGCTGGAAAGGCCACAGAAGTACCTCACAAAGATGATTACTGGCCTCAAACAAATGCCTTACACTGACCACCTCAAAAAACTCCAGCTTTACTCCGTAGCATATCGCCTACTCCGAGGTGATCTCTGCCTAACATATAAAGCTATGTCAAACCCAGAGCTGTTGGACATGCTACACCTAAAGAAATCCCAATCCCTCCAAGCTACATACTCTAGGGACCTAAACCTTGTCACCACAATAAACAGGACACGCTGGAGGGATAGATTCCTGTCCCAGAGACTTCCTATACTCTGGAACAAGCTACCCATCTATGTCAAGCAAAGTTCTTCATTAGCATTCCAAGAAAAATCTTGATGAATGGATGGGAAATAGGAAATACACCCTGGAGATCACTTCTGTGTCTCTGCTCAACAGTGGTACAGGAAAATAACTTTCTTGGGTGGCGTAAGCCATGGAACCTTGCTGGCTAGGCTTACGTAGGCCCTTGGGCTGATAGCCTAGTACCTACCTATGAACTAAGGCTCTGGTATGGAAAGCCCTGCAGATAAACAGTCTATATCCAAATGGGGTACACCCAGACAGTATACATATGAAAGACGCCGGTCTGAACTAGTCTTTCACCCGCAGTCTTAGCACTGCTTGAAACCTGAAGTGCCCTTCTGTTTTTCCACCATTTTGTAAGAAAGGAAAAGTCACCAAATGCTGACAAACACACACAAACACACCACAGGATGGCTGGAAATTCTACCAATGATGGTAAAGAGATATACCAAAATTGGTAGGAAAGAAGAGGAATAACAACAATGCTAATATAAAAGGTTACCTAAAAAGATAAGAGGTAGAGTAGGCCAAAGTGGGACATGGTGGTGTGCCCAATATGACACTGACCATACCCTCTACCATGACATCACCACAGGAGCGGTAAAGAGATGCACTGATGGGAACAACAGCTGGCTGGTTGGAGTGGCTAGCTGGATGGATGAATGGCTGGATGGATGGAATGCAGGCTGGCTGCTGGAATGGCTAGCTAGATGGATGACGGTCTGGAAGGGTGGCTGGATGGATGAATGGATGGTTGGCTGCTGGTGTGGCTACATGGATGGATGAATGGATGGCTGTATAACTGGAGCTGTAGCTAGCTAGCTGGATTAGCTGTTAACAAAATCTCAATTTTTAATTTTGTTAGCAGCTGTAGAAGTACTAAAACAAACTGTTCTATAGCTGTGATCTTTGTAGGGCTCTTTCTGCCCCAATCCCCACCCCCTTCATGAATTGCAGCCAATTGCTGCAAGATTTAAAACACCTGGACCTAACAGGGAAAAGCTCTGCCTGCAGGTCCAGGTTAGTGATGTAACCAAATTGCTGTGGAAAGTAATTGCAGCTTTTCCACAGCAATTCAGTGCTATCAAAAAGCAGGACTTTAAGTCCCACTGCTTCGCATAGCAGGCAGTGGGATAAGACAGTTCAACCCATGAGTGTCCCTCTGATAATGGGATGGGTGGCAACCTTAATAAGAAGGAGAGGGGAAGGTTACCAACAATGGTAATGAGGATATTGTGAAGGCATTAAGGGTAGAGAAGCAGAATCACTCAAGAAATATGAACGAGAGGAAAACTAAGGGTTTAAAAGGAACAGAAAGTTTTTTAAAGTTTAATAAATTTTGATCTTAGCTGGAGAAAATTGGCTGATGCACCTTGCTATCAGAGTGGCAAACAAGATCGGAGATAATTGAAAGAGGGGCGTTGTGGGTAGAGTCTTGTCTCAAGAGTTTTTTGGCTGATACAAGCCGTATAACGGCAGAGCCAGTTCCGAGGATCAGAACAGAGTCCCAGTAGTCAAGAATGAATGAGGACTGACAACATCAGATCAAATGTTCAGTGTGAGCTGAGAAGTCTGCAGCTGAGGGCAGCTGTACATTACATTCTGTTCTTATGTTTTCATGGAGATAAGTTAACTACCAGTATAGGCAATAAATTGAGAGTTCTGGGCATTGTTTGTTGAGGGAATCCTAAAATTAAAAGGTGCAAGGCCAAACAGCTGAGTAAAAAATAAAGTTTCAAATTACTGGAAGCGAATAAGAGATAGCAGCTTTCCTGAGATCTGAATCCTGCAATGCATTTACCAGAACAGTGTATAATTTAGTTTTATTTAAAGATAGTCACTGGTGAGATCTTAAGGGAGAGGAATAAAAGACCCCCTCTAGGATTTACTCCCATGTTATGTTCCCAGAAGTATGGCACAGGCTTTTATCTATCCACTCTCAAAATTTCTAGGTCAAATGAACTAGAGTCGGATAATCCAGTAGTCAAACTCAGACATCTCAACTGTTCATATTTTACAGTAAAATACCAATTTTCAAGCCTGATTTATCCCTGCACATAATGTACCTATTTTTCAGAAGCATGTCCCAATTTTCAGACTTGAATTCTGCACTCATACAATTTTCTGAATACCCCAGAATGTGAATTCTGAACCTGTCTAGAATACAGAAACCACAATACATGACCAACATACTAGAGGCAACAATTACGTAGGCCATGGTGGTGCAATGGTTAGCATTGTTGCCTCACAGTAAGAAGTTCTTCAGTTCAGTTCTCAGCTGGAGTGTCTTCTGTGCGGAGTCTGCATGTCCTCCCTGCGGTCGAGCAAATCTTTAAAGACATGCAGGTAGGTGCATGTAAGTGTGCTTGTGCTGTCTGTGAAGGTTAGGCACCGAGCTGGCAACTCGACAGAGTAAAAACACCACTGCCAATCAATCTGCAGGCAGGTGATCCACTGTGGTGACCCCTACCTGGGAAAAGCCAAAAGCAAACAGATACTAGAGGCAACAAAATTTAAAGAATCATGATATACATCTCCCTTTTTCAGAAGCAAAAATATATGACCTTGTGTGGTAGAATTTTGAAATACAGTACATTAATGTCTAGGTAATTTATGTGGTCTCTTTGATAATGTGCTTATATTTTTCATCATTTTGTCACTATTTTTTAAAGATGTTTTTTCTGAGTAGTATCCCACTTTTCTACTGGAAGCAGGAGGAGTTACAAGCTATCTGGCATTCAAATTTTATACTAATTAGATGTTTAGATTTTTGGCTGGATGTACTTTTCAAGGGCCTTTGTACCGATTTTCAATGTTTGTAGGTTGAGAGGCCCAACATTCCACAGCAGATGGAGAGATGCAATTGCAAGGCTGCAGAATGTCACAAATGTAGTAGACTCTGAATAAACTAGACTTACAGGCCTTAGGTCAGGCCTTATACTCTCTCACGTCTGCCTCTCTTCTCATGCTATGTGCCTAACATTTGGTGCTCTGTCCATTCCTTTGGGTGATTTTTTTTTTTTTTTTTTTTTTTTTTTTTTAGCAGTCTCCCAATTCTACCTGCACCAGGTGGTATGCACAGAGAAATGCTAGATTAAATGAATGGTATCCAAGTCCCCTACAGACAAACCATTACACGCCCCTTCCAAATGCCTTGCCAAGTACTTGCAGTTAGGGCTGGTTAAAAGAGAAAAATCCTCCCTTATGACTACCTGAAAGATTGCCCCTCCCACTCTACCATCATCCTTAACAAGGGGGAACAAACAAAAAAAAAAAAAATGACAAGAGGAGGGGGGTCTGATGACCGACAGGCAGTAGGATTAAAAGGAGCAAAAAAGATAAAGATTTTGGATATATATTTCATCCCAAAGACCTGGATCTGTGAAGCTTGGCATGGTCTATGCTTACTGTCAGTTAAATATCCAAAATCCACAACAGACAGTTCCTAATGGTAGATAAAATATAGAAAAAAGGTGATAAAAGAGAACACTTGACTAAGCGTAACTCGTGTTTGTATTTACAGACACAAGTTACACTTAGGCCAGTGTTCTCCATTACTGCCACTTTTTGTTCAGGTATCTACAAAGTCTGTTGCATTAAAGTGGATTTTGGTAACTTAACCAACCATAAGCACTGGTTGCAGTAGATGGCAATGGTTCTTTCATTTTGCTAGGTACAATGAAACAATGGGTTATTCCCAGAAGAAAGGGATGAAAAGTTTCAGTATTAAGGCTTTTGAATGATGAGCTAGTTGTCTGTGTTAGATGCGGTCTGTATACTGTATTAAGCAATAAGACTAGACATAGCAAATTATACATACAGTATAAAAAGAAGTTATGTACTCACCATAATGTTCAATGTTTGTAGTCCATCTCACCCTGCATTCCTGTATATGGGATCAGAGCCAATCCTTGGCTCAGACTCGGCCTATTTACACGCTGGAAGACGTCTGGTTGGCTCGTGGCTAGGTAGTTATCCCATGGTGCACCAGTACAATCCCCAGATCTTGTTTGCTGCCAACTAGAAGAAATAACAACATACAGAAAGAAGCCAATACTAAAAGGACTCCATAAATAATAAAATTAACCTTTTTCTGTCTCCAAGTACTTCCAGGATGGGGGCAGGCGGGCGGGTTTGTAAGAATGAAGGGTGAGATGGACTACAAACATGGAACGTTATGGTGAGTACATAACTTCTTTATTTTCTGTAGTCCTATCTCACATATGGGACAGAGTCCCTAGTGCTTTATTCTTGGGTGGCTCAAGGAAAAATACTCCTGAGTACCGTGGAACCAAAGGATGTTCTACCACTGTAGGTTAAATCCAATATGTAATAAGTAATAAAAGTGTGAAGGGTAGCCCACGTAGCTGCTGCACAAAGGTTATCAAGTGGGACCCTGGCTTGAAAGGCTGCAGAGGTAGATTGAGATCTGGTAGAATGAGCCTTGATTGTAAAGGGTAAAGGTCTACCCTCAGAATTGTAAACATAAGCTATACAGCCAGAAACCCAATTTGAGACTGTCACTTTGGAAATGGTAAGCCCAACCTGGATTCGGAAAAGGAAATGAATAATTGATCAGATTTTCTGATGTCTTTAGTCCGGTGCAAATAAAAACATAATTGTTTATGGACATCCAGCTGGTAAAACCAGTACTCAGCTGCGTTGGTGTGATTTGAAAAAAAAAACGGAAGTTCTATGGATTGACTCAAAGTGACATGGGAACAAACCTTGGGGACAAAGGAGGGATTAGTACAAAGTGACACCCTGTCTTTGTGAAAAAATCAGATATGGCAGTTTAACAGACAATGCTTACAACTCTGACACCGGTCTGGCTGACATGATAGCCACCAAAAACAATGTCTTCCAAGGCAAAACTTTCAAAGAGGATGAATGAGAAGGCTCAAAGGGCGGAGATGTTAATTTAGATAACACAAAATTTAAATACCATGAGGCCACAGGTTCTTGAACAGGGGGTCTTAAAGTGGCACCTTTAAGGAAGGTTTTGCACAGCTTATGTGACATCAATTTAGAATCTGGAAAAATCTAGATGAAAATTTGAAATCATTGCCAATTAAACACTGATAATGGCAGCTGCAGATCCTTGGTGAAAAAGCTCAAAAAGGAATTCCAAAACCACTGGAATGGAGGCAGTGTAGGGGTCAACATCCATTTTCTCCACCCAAAGAGATAATCTTCTCCATTTACTGGAATATAGTCTCCTAGTAGAAGGTTTATGAGAAGATATAAGGATACGAGTCACGGAAGGCCAGAAGTCGTGAAGCCTGACTAGGGATAGAACTGGTGCAGCCACACTGTCAAATTGAGGGTGTGCAAGGAGGGGTGAAGTGAACCTGACATGTGAGTCAACAGGTCTGGAACTGGGTCCAGAATCCAAAAATCATCCAGGAGAAGAGGCCCGAGGAAGGGGAACCAAACCTGACGAGGCCAGTAAGGAGCAATGAGGATCAGTTTGCTTCCCAGCCATTTCATTTTCTGAAGAACCTTGGGAAAGAGAGGAAAGGGAGGAAAAGCATACAGGAGATCCAGGGGCCAATCGTGAACAAGTGCTTCTCTCGGTGATACCCAGGAGGGGAATGAGGGAGAAGTAGCTGCTGCATCTGGCATTGATTGGACTGGCAAAGAGATTGCAGCAAGGCTGTTCCCATCTGCAGAAAATCTGTTCTGCTGTTTCCTGTTTCAGAGACCACTCATGAGGCATCAGGATTGTATGGCTGAGCTTGTCGGCTATCATGTTGGTCTTCCCTGGAATGTGCATTGCCACCAGAAAATACTGGGAAGATATCACCCATTTTCAAACTCGTATGGCCTCTCAACAGAGTGAGTAAGCTCTGGTTCCACCCTGTTTGTTGATATACCATACTACCGACATGATGTCTGACTGTATTGCAATAGTCCCCAGAGGAAGGAGGTCGTAACGTGCATGCAATGCCAGGAGCACCACCCTCATCTCTAGAACACTGATATGCAGGTGAGCCTCGTGATCTTGCCATGTACCTTGGACAGTCCTGCCTAGATAATGCCCCCCCCCATCTGTGGGGCATCTGTGGTCACAATGGCAAAGGGTTGGCGAGGAACAAATGAAGCACTCGTGGTCAGTTGATTGGGTAATGTCCAGCAAAGGAGGTCCTTCTTGCAAGATTCTGTCAGCAGAATGTGGATGGGATAATGGAAGGTGCCGAAGAGACCATTGGGATGACAGAAGCCACTGAAGAATTCTCTTGTGTAACTTGGCTAGTGGCACTAATAGTATGGTGGAAGCCATGGTCCCTAGGAGCTGCATAATAATCTTGGCTTTGACCCTTCATAAGGGGAGAAGACCCTGAATTTAAAGAACCAGGTTCTGTGCTGTTTCTGCAGGAAGACGAGCCACCATATTTACTGTGTCTATCTCTGCACCTATATTAATCACAGATCGAGAGGGCAATAAAGCAGATTTTTCCCAATTTATAGAAATTCCCAGCTGGACACAAAGCTGAATAGTAGCGTCCCTGTTCTGAAGGGGTAAATGCCTGGTGGGGGTGGTCAGGAGACAGTCATCCAAATACGGAAATACCTGGAATCCTTGATGTCTTAGGTGAGCCTGTCACTACTGCCACACATTTGGTGAACATCCTGGGGGCTGTAGTGAGACCAAAGGGCAGAGTATGGAACTGGTAGTGACTGGTTCCCAGCCAGAAGCGTACATGGCTCCTTGATGCCCTGTCCATTTTTATGTGGTAGTAGGCATCTTGGAGATCTATTGAGCACATCCAATTGTCTTTCCCTAACAACGGGAGTATAAACTGCAGTGTTACTATCTGGAACTTGTCCTTCTTTACTGATTTGTTCAATCTGCTGAGGTCCAGAATGGGCCTCCAGTCCCATGTACATTTTGGCACTAAAAAGAATCTGGAGTAAGCTCTGGGTCCTATTTGGTCTGCTGGGACAGTCTGTATGACTCTTTTTGACAGCAACTTGTTGACCTCCACAGTTGCCTGATCCCTGTGATTGGGTGGAACATCTGGGATTTTCTTGGGAACAAAAGGTGGAAGAGAAAAGGGTATAACATAACCTCTGGTAAGAATTCGTTTTACCCACTTGTCTTGAGTGATACTTAGCCAGGCTTCTGGATACAAAGAAATGCGACCCCCAACCAGCTCCAGAGAAGCATAGTTGGGCCCCACATCAGGAGCACTGGTAAGGCTGGCCCCAAAAGTAATCGCAACTTCCCTTGTTTTGCGGACCGCCCCTGCCTCTAGGGCGACGTCTACCATTTCCTCCTCCTCATCTGCATCTGAAGGAGGAGTCATCCTGTGCCTCCTGGAAAAAATCTCTGGGACTTCTTGAACCACATCTTCCTGCCCCTCTGACCCTTAGGGTATGGTCTAGAGGGAAAAATAAAACGTACTCCCAAGGCAGAGTGTGTTTTTCCTTCTTGTTCGCTCCGAGTGAGCATGTCCTTTACCTTGGATCCAAACAATGAGGAACCGAAGGGGGCGTTGGTAAAGGTAGACAAACCATTCCACAAAGTTACACAAATGCATCCAGGAATGACGCCTTAGGGAAATTCCTGAACCCGCTGCTCTACTCACTCCATCGGCTGCATACGAAATAAGCCGCATGGAACAGTTGACGATAGAGTTCAAGAAGGACAACTGGGCAGAAATCTTGTCAGGGACTCCCTCAGTACATGTACCTTGTAAAAAGTCTCCCAACTCTTTAAGGAGATCTCTCTGAAACCTCGTAAAGTGAGTAAGGTAATTTAGCAATCTAAGAGTAAATGCCACTGAAGAAAAGACACGCTTTCCGTATCTGTCCATCGTTCAAAACTCCTTATTCGGCGGATGAACAGAAGTCTCAGCTAGCTCCTTCTTCTTGGCCACCGCCGCCACCACCATGGCATCTACAGGCACACCTTTAGATAAAAAATATTTTCCTGGAAGGGCAGAAAGGAACTTGTTCAGTCTCCTGAGGACTGGCTCCATGGCATCAGGAGTATCCCACACCTTTCGACAAACTAAATCCATCAGTTTGTCGAAGGGTGGAGACACCCAAGAGGCAAGAAGGTTGAGACTAAAAGCCTTCAGGTACACAGACTCCTCATCAGAAGGGGTGACAGTGGGCCAGCCGCACCTCTGTTTAAGGATCTCCAGGATGTCTACGAAGGAGACATCATCAGAGGAGGACTTGGGGGACCCTTTGGACTCCTTGAGGTCAGTGCCAGATGTCAAAGACTCATCCTGGGAGTCGACATGCTTCCTCTTACAAGTCCTCTTCCGTGGGGGCTTCTCAGAATGACATTCCGGGGAGGTCTCGGAAGACTGGGGGCCACCAGCCAGTGGCTCCTGAGGCTAAGGGTCTCTGCTGCCGCTGGAGGGAGTATGAGCTGAGACAGAAGTAGATGCTTTAGGGGGAAGAGTGCCAGTACCTCTGGTAGGAGCTGATGATCGGGACAGCACACTCCTCATCATTTCGAATGCAGACCTCTCCAGCTCAGAGGACCTCCCCGGCTCCAAGGAGACCGAGGATGCCATCGGCTCCAGAGCCATCAGGTCCGAGATAGATGTAGGGTCCGAACTCACCCTAGCCGACGCACCAAGAGGAAGACTCGAACCAAAGAAGTTAGGTTCCAAGCATCCATGTTGGGGCTGACCAGAGAGTTTCAGCCCCTAAACACTACAGACGGCACCGAAAGTGTCGGAGCAGAACTCTGCTCCGAAACAGACAAAAGGGGAGCTGGAGCCGAAGGTTCCACCAGTGGTACCAAGCACTCTGGCTCCGAAAGACCAGCACGGCTCAGAGGAGGAATGGTCACAGAGGGTTGAACGGACTCGAGTGGCTCCGGAACCGACTGGGTCAGAGCCAACAACAATTTAGGCAGAGCAGACGGCTTCAAAAGTCTCAGCACTACCCCCTCCACATCTGATAAACTCCTGGAAGACCTGGATGACAGGAGATTGGGATCTCTGAGGTATAGGAGACTTTAATAACAAGGAGGCTGGTAGAAGGTCCATAGACCGGCTCTGAGAAACAGTCTCAATAGTCTCAGCGGTCAGCTCCGAAATACTTGGAACCGACCCTGCAATAACAATACTACTCTCAGTCGGCCCAGAGGTCTGTGGAGCCGATGAGGCAGTGGACTTGTCTGTTTCTGAAACTTTAAGAGATGGCTCTGTGACACCAGATGGTGCTGGGGAGGGCCTCTTAGAAGATTTTGACTTTCCCTTAGTGGATTTAAAAGATGAGGAATTGGACAAATCTTCCTCAAAGAAAGGTTTAAGAAGACCTTTTAGGATGAGCTTGCTCTTCCTTTCCTGCAACACCCTAGGACTGAAAGCATAATAAACAGGTCTCCTGTACATGGATGGCCCCTAAACAGTAAATGCAGTTACCGTGACCATCCATTACAGACATTTTTTGAGATCACTTAATACATTTCTTAAAGCCGGATGGATTATGATCCTTACTCTCTTTAGACATTCTGTAGTAGAGGACACACGCACACAGAGAAAAAGAGGAAAGAGGACTAGATCCTCTAATTTAAATGGGCCTAGCCCTGCAGGAAGGAAAAAAGACACTACAAGGTCTAGGTCCTCCAATTTAAACGGGCCTAGCCCAGGTAAGGAAGAGATAAGGTCTTCTAACTGAAACAGACCCAGAAGTTAGAGAAAGAAGAAAGTATCACATACTCAACAGTAAACACAGTAATAAGAGGGAATTCGCCAAAAACTCAAGCTTATGCCAAGCACAAACAGAACGTAGCTCTGTTAACAGTAGTAGCAAATCCAACAATGCTAACAAGCTAATTAATGCAGATAATTAACAAGCGGAAACCGCCAAAGACACTAGCCATCTATTAACACACACAGTATAACAGTGCGCAAAAGGCGCCTACACTTATCTATGAAAAACCAGTACATGGGATACCAACTAAGTTAGAAAGGGCCAAAGGCCAAAAATTGCACCAAATGGCACAAGTAAAAGCTAACAACAACTACGCTAACTGATTACTATAAGCAGTAACAGTTTTAACTACTTTAAACTATTTTAAATTAAACAGAGCCAAGAAATTTGGTAAAAGTGGAAATAAAGCAAGCACTTAGCCAGAGCCACAGAGAAGCACAACCGAACTCGTTGACGCGGCAAACGAGATCTGGGGGTTGTACTGGTGCACCATGGGATACCTACTTAGCTACGTGCCAACCAGAAGTCTTCCAGCTTGTAAATAGGCAGAGTCAGAGCCGAGGATCCCATATGTAAGAATGAAGGTGAGATAGGACTACAGAACATTTCATATTTAGTTAAAAGATTGCTTTTATAGTGCACTTATGTAACTGTAGGTCACATCAGTCAGTTAACAGTGTAAGTCACTTGGTTCCAGCCAGCAAAGGACAACTGTAATCATGTAATGTGCTTTGCAGTGCAAGTTAATTCTCAGATACAAGATATGGTTTCAACTCAGCTTGGTCAATAAATCTTTTCCTAACCTAATTTCTAGAGTCTGGTCATGACATTCCTATCTGAATAATTTCAAATTAAACTGCAAATTCCAACCTGCTATACCATCAATACAAAACCATTCAAATGCAACTTTGTGACTAAAACAGAATAAATGATACTTAAATTATCTTGTGACAAGCCTTGGTAAAAAAAATAAAGGAAGTGTCCTCTGACATTCAGGTACAGACTGCACACTAGGATTGCTACCCTTGTAAGAAATATACACAGGTCAAAGATGATGAATTGTGTTGGGACACTCTGCCCTTGTTAATACAGCAATTTTGATGGTGACATTTTGGACAGAAACATTATACATTCATGATTTTTACTTCTGATGTAATGCTGTTACAAATAGCATGTTATTACCATATACTGCATTCTCCATCCTGACCACAAGCAACATCCCTACCAGTTAAACTACAACACCATACGATAAAACTTTATAAATCTGGCATAATCTAATAGTCTTGTAAGCCTTTCTTTAACAATATAGGGTTTTATCTCAAACTCAACACTTTCTAGAAAAATCTGGATCTTAACTTGCAAAACATTAGACTGTGCTTTCAGACGTAAAGATTACGGAACATATTTAACTTGACTGCCATTTACATTTCTAGTTATTTTTATTTGAATCCTTCAAATGTTACAAAATATCACATTTAGGTATTTATAAAAACAATTTTATTAAGCTGTATACAGTATTTACCCAAATGAGAAAAAGGATATGTAAATTTAACCTTAGCCAAAGTCGAACAATATCTGCAAGCTCTTAGATTCTAAGGAAAGAAATACTTCATATGGTACGTTGCAAAACTGAAATTACGAAAATAAAAAATAAGCAATGTGTCCTCATTTCTACATGAAATGTCACAAAACAGTTTAATTTCCTTTTAGGAATGGAACGTCCCTACTGACCAAGCACCTACCGATAAGGAAAATATTCTTCAACTGTTGTAAGATCATTAAGATGTCCTGTGAAGATTGGGGAAGAAGGGGTGAAGGCTGCCAGCCTTGTCAAACAGAATTTGATACATAATTCTATCATTTGTAAATATAAATGTAAAATACAGGCTTGTTTCTTAAATGAAAGAAAACACTGCAAAATGTGAACTTCAAGAGTGTAGCAACACTGCCATCTGCTGTAAGGAAAACTAAGCCAAGCATTTCACATCTGTTCTTTAGAAGTTAAAATTATGTCTTGTATACCCTTTTGATCTGGAGAGTAGGGTTGCCAGCTTTCTTTGTGGCTAAAACCGGACTAAGATCACGCCCCTCGCATCACCCATAACTCCACCCATTTCCACCCCCTCTCCCATCAATGCTCCACCCATTTATGACATCACAATGACATCAGCTGATGGGAACGCCCTCTTTTTCTGTTCCAGATGCATGCCAATTTAACAAACACTGACAGTCTGTTTCCTTACCAATAAAACTATAAACTCTATTAAGTTATAAATAAACTGTGATTAGTAATCCATTCCCAACTTTGCAGACCACTACAATGCAGCAGAGTAACCCGCTGATAGTTTCAACATTTGGTCTCAGAAGTATAGGATAATATTAAAAAAACTGCCACTCCAAAGGTAAACATTATAAAAACATCATGCTCTACTACACTGTTTATTCAGATCAGTCATCAGTCAAAAGTAGAGCACTTCCTTTTTTGCACAAATTCTTAATCTGATTAGACCTTTAAACCTTTAAGCACATTTTATGGAATTTTAAATTTGCAATCTCATGTTCTACAACAGCAGCTACATCTTCAGTGAGTGAAAAAAAAACACAATCAAAAAATTAACTTGAAAACTGAATTTTAACCAAATGCTTGATTGTAAGTTTTCTGAAGGAAGTACACAATGATAAAGGAAAACACTATAAATAACATTCTATTCCACTTCTAACACACTACAATTACAATTACAGTACAATTACTACAACACTTTCTGCTATTCTTGCATACTCAAAATAACAGTAAACAGCAAAATTACATAGAACAATCACAGCTACTCCATTGTTATTTTCATCTCAAAATGCTATAAATCAATAAGCAACATATTACTGTTTAAAAATACTGCCAATGCAGACACTGCTATAAATGTAAAATGAACTCAGCTCTTACTGTAACTTCTGCGGAGTGGAGTGTTATTTATAGAAGTCTTACAGCCTACATCCAGAATCGTGTTATCCTTGGAATTCTGCACCTTAAGTAAGCATCAGTGTAAATCCACAATATTCAACATACAGTGTGAATTTCTCAAAGCTGCTCTCTACAACTAATACAGCCTCAATTATTCAACGTACCCTTAGTGGGTTACACTTATTGTGATAAGCTGTGACTTGTTAAATCAGCAACCATTTCCTGACAAGCAAAAAAAAAAAAAACATGCAAACAGACATTCATAATAGCAATTGTTAAAGGTACACTTCTATGACACAAATGTGCTTTCATATTAGTTTCAGACACCATAATGGAAGCATAAACACAAGAAAGCTATTTTTAGAATGCACTCAGTGCTTAATGTCCATATGGCCAGCCTATGAGTTCATCACAGTACTCTGGTAGGAAGACATATGCTGTCTGCAGTGTCTAAAGCTGCAGCAAAACAGTTGTAATCTGCAAGAACTCTCACATTATCAAAGAAGGAATCCCTTCTACTGTATTTGCCATATCATGATAAAGTTAAACCCACCTACACAACTGACACTGACTTTAATTGGTAGCGCAGCAACAGCAAATGGCTCTCTACTGTAACATCTTAAGACCAGACAGTATAAGCCTCCGAGTGCATGGAGACTGTATTATGACAAATGCATAGCCAGAATAATACAAAAGCAAACAAATTATTTTCAAACTGACCAACTACTTAAAACTTCCCGTCGGACACTTACAAGCAGAAAACACTCATCCGTTCTGTATGATCAGAAGTCTAAAAGAGCAGTTTCAGGCACTTTAGGTTAAATGCTTGTCTGCTTGCTTCATATTTACATTCAGCACCACCAAACCAATAAAATAATAACAATGATCTCTTTTCTCACTTTGAACTGCTACATACGTAGCTAAGACAAGCGTAGCCACATTGGAAGGTAGTAACATCACCGAACCATAACTGTTTCCTGCGACAATAAAGGTAATATTCCTCACAAGTACTACACAGCCACACACTTCAGAAAACGGACCCTGCTTGCCTTCAGAAAAAAACAAAGCTGCTTACAGGCTTTATGACATAAAACAGAGTTTGCTTGCCATGGGTGGATGACTCTGATACCAGGCTTAGTGTTGATAGGGAACCCGCGTACTTTTTAAAATTCACATTTGCGTCTGATCATGATGCACGTACATGCATGAGTCCTCCGTTGGGTCCTAAAACATTACAAGTCTTGCAGGTTGCACGTGTAAAAGCCCCTCCCCCTCTCTCTATGGTTCCGGCACCTATGCAAAAGGACAAAATTCACCTCTATGTTTACCCCACAAGGTGTCCCTAATTTTGGCTCATTCAAAACCCGGACTTCACATGTCCGGTTTTGAATGAAAATTGTAACCGGACAATTTGTCAGAAAACTGGACAGTCCGGTCAAAAACCGGACAGCTGGCAACCCTACTGGAGAGTGGTGCCAAAGAAGCCAGCTGAACACATTCTATTGTTTTAACTTAAGGAATAATTACTAGAGTGTTGATGTGAAATGTCTTTTATTGTTGTAGTTTACTGAGCTGGTCTTAGATTGTTAAATAATGTAGCCTGTTGGCCTGGGAACTCTAGACTAAGTGTCAGAATGGTGTAATGTGTATACTGGAAAACCTAAGTGTCAAAATTATGTAATCTGGGAAGGCCCAGCAGGAATGTTAGTGATTTTAAACTATTGCTGAGGGAGAGACTGTAAGCATTTTGATCTTGATATCCAACTCTCAGCACTGCTGTATGCTTACTTTATGAAAGTAAGTTACTTTAGAAGTATGTTTTCTTGTAGAAATAGCTAGGACTATAAATATTAGACTCAAGTGTTTTTCTGTTATATCAGAACTTTCCTACTGTATTGTTTTAAGTTTCTGTGTGATCTCTGAACTCTAGGATAGCACTGTGGTGTAGTAGTATTGTCTTCTGTTTTTAATTGTTTATTATTAAATATTTTTAAAAACCTTTTGCCTGTAGATGATTTGTGTAGAGTTAAGTTAAGCTCTAGAGTACATTGTATATTTATAGAGTTTATTGTACAAGGCCACTCTAATATGCCTTAGACTGATTAGTCACACTTACCAATTGGATAATAATATTTCACAGTAATAACTGGACACCCTTTTAAGGGCCTTTGAGTAGCTGATAAGTATTAGCTGGTGGTGGCAGTAATTACTACCGTATAATCTGGGTAAAGGGGCACAGCTGGAGAATCTGTGTCAGCCTTTCCCAGGATTGTCTGTGAAGTTGTATAAATACTTATCTCAAAGTGTGTGTGGTGTGTCAGCTACCTGGGCAGGGACACAAAGCACTGGTGGGACAGAGAGGGTACTGGAGGTTAGCTTGCCAGCTAGGCTGAGATCTGGAACATATAGCTGTGCCAGTGGGGAGTCTTACTGGGGACCAAGGGAGCAACCAGCCCCAGACTGACTGTGATCTCTGTGTGCACTTAACGGAAATTGTACTTTACTGTGTGTATTTGTTATCCTTTCCTCTAATATGAGACGCCCTCCCTGGTGTTAGTGGTAAGGATTGAGGTTCCTTGATTGCTGGGCCAGGGCACGACCGTCACATGTCCCACAAATTAAATCTGTTACTTCTTTCTGAGAATTATTTCATCTTTCACATACACTGCACCCCCATCCCACCAAGGCACAGTCTGCTTGGGTATACCTCAAACGTTCAGCTGTGCTCACTTAAAAAGTCAGTGCACAGTACAGTAATATATTTTCAGTTGATTTTATACAGACAAAGACACAGATTTGTCAATCAAGACTGGCAATCAATTAACAATAGTCAAGTGAAAGCATTAGCTTGTCAGTTGCTTTATGCAATACTGGTTCCCCCCTCCCAAGAATTGTCTGACTTCAGAGTCTTTAGTTGTCTGAATGAGACTACCCTAATGCTTTTTTTTTTTTTTTTTTTTTTTTTTTTTTTTTACTCACACTCTTTATAGTTGTTGGTTAACTGCAAACAAAGCGGATTATTCAAACAAATGTTTGCCCTATTACTAAAAATTGGTTCCATTCTGAAAAGAATCCCATAAGCATGGTTACTTCAACTCCTCCATTCAGGATAGGTTATCCCTATAATGCCCACATTATGGAACTTTAGACACATTAATGTTTGATGTGCCTAACTCTCGTCACATCACTGAGGGACAGATCCAGCAGGACTGTAATACTGAATGGCTAATATTACAGTCCTGCTTCCAAGCTACATTTCTGGGTCTCTCTACTTTTTTATTAAAAAAAATCCAAACTATTTAGTTAATTCCACTAAATAGGTTGCATTGTAATTAAAAAAAAACATATGAGCCACCTTCAGACTTTCTTTCTGCCAACAACTTAAATTAGATGCATGTCACATGTGAATGAATGTGTGATAATGAGGACAAATATCCTCACACACTGTGAGGGTAAGGGAAGACATTTCCAGTTTCCTCTCAACCTTAAACTAATCAGAGAACAAATCAATGAAGTTAACTGCAGGCGAAATAAGAGTTGTACTGACATCCATTATAACAGATCTACTACTGGGTGAACAAAAGTGTTACCACCTACAACTCAAAAAGGTAAAGCAGACAGTTCACAAACCTTTAGACAGACTTTTGTCAAGAAAACAGCATGAAATGTATCAGCATGACTATGTGTGTGTGCTTTATTTAATAAGTTGTCATGAAGCAGGTGTTTATTAGTAAAAAGTAGATTGTACTCAACCTATATACTGTTAACTTGAAAGTTTGGCTTCTATCCCACCATCTGTCAACTAATGCACATGGAAGATCAATGAAAAGAAACCTGATTTTGGACCCCCCCAAATTTATTTACTTTACATCTTTTTGGCTCTTCATGGCTGACTATCAGCTGCCTTCAGCTCCTCATTCACTATGTCTAATACACCAGCCTTCACCTCCGCTGGACTCTACAAAGGCCCATGTCTAAGACTGGAGTGGAGAACAAACACTGTACTGCGGAGGAATTTTTTTTTTTTTAATGCTCTAATCTTTTCCCCTTCCCAGTGCTTCCACCCGTTGAACACCTGGCACAGATATGCAATGTAGAAATGCTGAATCATCATCCCACTTCCATGGTGACTGAGCAAATGTCCCCCACTTATTAACCTGTAATAATGTCCCATGTGAGTTCTGGATAAACCATAAGGCACATTCAAGTGCATGTCTCTTGCCACTAGGATGGCCATACCCTCTTCCTTCCCTGTTAGTACCACAGATGCCAGAGCCCTAAATGAACTTGGGTCAGCTGAGCCATAGTCAGGGCTTTGTCTCCTAGGACAAGGCGCTGGCATCCAAAATCAGAAGTGCAGCCTAAAATAAATTAGGCTACAAGTGTATTTGCATAATAATACATATGATCAAGCCATTAGTCTGTCTTTTCTGCACTCATCATTTTGCAAAAAAAAAAAAAGAGAGAGAGAGACAGACAGACAGCAACACCTTTTAAATAAATCAGTGACAGTGGAGAAGCACCGAGTTATAACAAGAAGCAAATAAGTCTAGAACATGCTAAGCAGCACACAAAATAATTCATTGACATTTTAAGGTTTAAAAGCAAAGATTGAGCAATTCTAGGATCAAGGAGACCATCTTCTTGCAATATCTAATATATTGTTCAGCTCATTTGGTTATGCTGCAAATCTACCACTTACCTGAAGAAGAAGGAGGCAATTCAGAGATAACAGTCTTCAGTCCAATGCTGGAAATGTCTCTCAGTTGTTCCTTTTCTGATAACATATTTGTGCACAAGGCATCCACAATAGTTTCAACTTGGTACTCCTTTACTTTGTTCACCAAAGGCCCTAGGCTATAAACAGAAACAACTGTGACTCAAGAGTAGAGGCTCTAGATTGCCTTTTACACTAATACAGACACAAATTCTGACCAACTTTGCATTCTAATTAGCAGTCATTACTTGCCAATATATAAATGGTGGTCAATGTGTTGCCTTTTTATAAACTTCATTTACATTTTCACACCCTCTTCCTACAGACATCAACAATTATAATATGTCAGCTTAATGGCTGCAAAGGCAGAGTGGCTTCCAGTGCTGCAGGTGACCTGGGTTCTACTAGCAATCCTTCTCATGAAGAAGTAACAAAGAAGGAAAGTAAACAAATACTGATGGCCAGCTCTCCTCACTTGGGAGGTGCCAATTTTCTCATTGGTTGTTCACCCAAGGCATCCTCAACTCTCACTGTGCCTTTCAAAAAAGGTTTAAATGGGGATAAACAACATAAATTGTCAATAGATGGGAACACAGAAGCCTGAAATTCAATGATGGTAAGGTACACAAAAAAATTAAACAATTTCTTTGGCTATATGCCATTACAATGATCAAAACACACATTTAAGAAACAGAATTAAAGCTGAAACCTTGGAATAGCAGTAAGGCTGCCTTTTGAAAACTTTTAAATAGCTTAAACAATGGCATAGGTGCACATTAATAAAAAAGGAGCTCATTTCCATTTCTAACATTCATTTTGTTACACAAATTGTTCTTTTCCTGCCATCCCATAAACTTCATTCCTCCTCCTGAAAACTATTCTGCATATACTGTTCCTGCATGTCAAATGTATGTAATTATTTAATGAATTCAATTCTCAGGTCATAGCAGTGATTTGCCAGAAAATCACTAATTTTATAAGGAATAGACCAAAAGTATAAGGCAAAAATCTGGACAGTTGAGAGGTATGGTGAGTACATAATTAACCACTATAGCCTTTGTTTTAGCTTTGTTAATTTTATATCTCAAAAAGACTTGTTACTGTCTCAGAATGTTCCAAAACATCAATATGTCTTTTTCTGGAATTTTTCCAAGTACAAAATAATATCTGCAAATAAAGCTATTTTTTTTCTTGATTACCATACCATTAACATATAATTTATATCCTCGAGTTTGTGAGTCTATTATTTGACTTGCCAATGGCTCTAAATATAAAGCATATAACAAAGGGAAAGGGGACACCCCTGCCTTGTTCCGATGTTCAAACAGAGCTCATCAGACAGGAAGCCTCCACATTAATTCTTGCCTCCAGCCCTACATGTATCCTAACAGGAAATGCAGATGCTCCCCTTTCCTTATTCATAAAATACATTCTGCATAACTTGATCCCATGCGACCATGTCATTCTGATGTGCAACTACTACAGCCAGTGACCGATAATCTACTAAGCTGCAATGTACTGTTTTGTCAACAGCAGTACCACAACAACCCTCCAGCAGGTGAAGCGGCACCATCCTGTCCACAACTATGAGCCAAGATGCTCACTACATGGCAGTGTAAAGATACAAAGATTATACTTTGTGCATACAGTGTTACTTATAGGCTATACAGAGCAGTGCATGATCAAATTACCTTATACAGGAGACATTTGTCCTCGTATCATACACAATGACATGCTCAAATGTTACTAGCTGTCATCATTTGTACAGCTTTCAGTAGTCAGTGACACAACTTGTTATAACAGCAGAGTTTGCAGGAACTGTAAATAATTAGGTACTATGACGACAAATTTAGGGTTGTAGGCAGAGTAATTGACTGATGTCTTACTGTGGCTGTATTTGTTTTATAAAAGAAATACTTTGCATTTTCCATTGTGAAATGTGTGTCTGCTTTTTTTTTTTGTATCTTTGATTTATTTAAAGAACAACAATTAAGTTTAGCGTTTCTAATTTGGAGGAAACATGATTGCCATTTATACCTTTGGCAAAGTATCTTCCTTGTAACCTAAGTGTTCCAGCTGTTCAAAATATCAGGTACATTTAAGTATCATACAAAATGTGATGTCATACTAAGTAGGGCAGGACCAGCTCGAATGTCACACTGATGGGGAAGGGATGTGAATTTAACATGTGTACCAATAACACTGTTTTACAGCAGAATAAACCACTCCCTGCAGAATAAACCACTCCCTTGCCTGATAAGTATATATATATATATATATATATATATATATATATATATATATATATATATATATCTTGATTTAGAAAGCTTGCGAGGAAACTATTACTCTTTTTTTTTACTTGGATCGCTTGTCTGAGTACTTAATAAAGGATTTTCGACTGGAAACAGACTACCTGCCTTGTTTGGATTACTTTTGAATACTTAGTAATTCTGTACAATTGTATATTTTTTATTATTTATTTATTTTTATTTTTTTTTTACTTAAGTTTAAGTTAGCTACTTCTACTACTTTTGTCTGATCTGATTAATATACAGTGATTAACTAGACATATATGGACTGAAAATCTTCCACACAGAGAAGTTTCTTACACTGTTTTATGTCCTCGCTTCCTCTTACCTTCTTCCTGCCTGTCCCAAATGTTCCTTACCAGATTGTCTTCTGCTTTTCAACACATGTGCCCAAACCACCGTAATCTGTTCTCTTTGATCTTTTCTGCAATTGGAGCTACTTTGGCTTCTGCTCTCATGTTCTCATTTCTTACTCTGTCCCACAATGTGCATCCTATCACCTTTCTCAGGCACTTCATTTCCATCACCTCTAGCTTCTTCAACTGTTCTGCCTTTACTGCCCAGGTGCCTGTACCCTACAGTAGTAAATATGTATTGAATTATTTACAAATTCTGTAGAGCTTGCCAAGAATAATGAATTGAGATCAACTATGGTCAGATTGTGCCATGGGCATCACTACTGGACAATTTTGCAAAGGTCTATGTATCACACACACACTGAAGAGCTACATGCTGACTTGTATTTCATTTTAATCATAAAGTCACAAAGAACTTCTGTACTACAATATTAACTGCACTTCAATAACCACTTAATGCTGCCGCCTGCTGTTGATGCAGTTACTTGTGCCGACTGCTGTGACCACATAACTCAGTTCGTATAATGAAATTTTCAGTCAGAAATGTATTAACATTTATTACTGCACTAAGAAGGTGCACTGCAGCACATTTCTGTTAGGCATTTAGAACAGAACTGATCATATAATGGGGCTTTCTAGAAAGTTTCTTATTTTCTGAAAATAACATAAGGGGAGCTATTGAACTACAAATTGTTTACTTGGTTTGCATTAATGTAAACTGCAATATTTGATAACTGACATTTTTGCAGATCTGCCTACTGATCAAAATATCATTGCAATATCATATAGATACTAGCAAAGCAAAATAAACATCAGAAAGGGAACCGTATTGAGAATATTTCAATTCAACTTATACAGGACACATGAAAGCTGTTTACAGCCACAGCAATGCCTGCAAGATTCTGGCTTTCCTGAAACTGACCAGCTGAAAACATGCCATAGCAGCAAACATTTCACCAATAAGTAGATTACTGCCTTAGCCACCCTCTACCGCTATCTATAAGCACAACAAAAATTGGACAAAAGCCCAAAAATACGGAAAGATTTTAAATTTTGTTATAAACTTAGAAAGTTGCTAGTATGATCAGAAGATGCATGGCAATGCAAAACCTAAGGATATAAAGTGTGAAACTCAAATGTCTGTCATTGAGGGACTTCAGTCCTTAATTATTTTCCTGAAAGCCACAAATTTTATGAGACACACACTGCGGTGGTGGTGCTGCGGTAGCATTGTCGCCTCACAGTAAGACGTTGCCCTGTTCGATTCTCAGCTAGAGTATCTTGTGTGGAGACATGTGTGAATGGGCGTACCTTCGTTGAAGGTTGTGCGTCAGGGCCAGCAACTCGGCACGTAAAAATCTACTGCCAATCATTAGCGGACCGGAGTTCCGCTGTGGCGACCCCTAACCGGGAAAAGCCGAAAGACACAACAACAACCAAAAATATGAAGGAAAAAAATCTGGCCATTCTGCGAAAATCTGGACAATTGAGAGATATGACCTATGGGCAAACATAACATTTCTTATACAGGATCTGATTAGGAAGACTAAAACTATTTTGCTATGTCCTATACCTTAGATTTCTTTCTTTTACAGAGTAATATGCAGCACTTTCTAATGTGAGAGTTATGGAGGGCAAGAAAAGGGTAGAATGGGGATACTGCAGCAGAAACTGTACAACTATGTAGTCTTGTCGAAAATCGCAGGGAAACCTATACACAAATATCAGCTGAAAGTCTTCTACTAATCTCTTCTTTTTTCTCTTATTTTCACAATTCCCAATGAAGTGGCTACTAACTGTTAATGGTATCTCAGGAGGCAAGCACAGCTGGTTCCCAACCCCAATTATGTATTAACATTAACAAGAATACACAAAAGCACAAATTAAACAATAAAATGAAATGGAGTTATTTAATATCGCAGCCTGTATATTAACATGTCAATGTGCTGCTTTTGTGTTTTCCTTGTGTACTCTCTACCCTTTTTGCCTATTGTCCCATCATTACCCTTTCCAAACTTATAAAAGCCAGGATAGGGTATCCACAGAACACCACCTTCAAAGTGAATTCAAGTCTAAGTTTTGATAAGTTCCTAGTAGAGAGTCTGTACTTGCTGCTGGCAGCTGAAAATATACAAAAACATTTGTGAATTTACATACATATACAAGGGGCATTTCCATACACATAAAACACACTTCTCAAATAAGCTTATATAGCATCAGATAAGAGAGACTGCACTGGGCATTCTCTCACAAATCCGAGAACTTATAAAACCAGCACCACTAGTCTGCAGTTTGCTTATTTACACATATGCATAATGGAACTATTTGCACATTTGCATAACACGTTTGTGAAGCAATGGAATAGGAATACCACCCTGGATAGTTTGTGCAGATCAGATTTCTCTACCGTGCCCAGCCAGCCTATACTTTAAGCAGCAGCAGCTAATGGAAAGACAAGGTTTTAATGTTAAAGCACCACTGTGGTTGTAGAATCGCAACTGAAATTTGCAGATTAACAATAAAAGACTACTGTAAAACCAAAAAAATTGAAATAGCTTAATGGTGCATTCAGTCTGTGAACTACAGGGAAAGTATCACCAAAGCTGAAAGCAGGCTGCCTCAAGCTCAGCCCAATAAAAGAATGAGACCTGAAAATTCAGGTGCAGCTCTCAAGAATGAAAATGCAGTGTCAACATGTAATATTGCACTTCTAGAAACAGTGCACTAGAAGGAAGTTGCACTCCTCTGTCATTCTACTGGTAGGTATAGTTGGTTGAATGTTTTTAAAATAAATCTGAAATAGTATGCCTGACGTAAAAAGTATAGTATCATGTGCAACATGGAAAGAAGAAGAAAAAAGGAAATCAAAACAGCAGAAAGTGACAGTCTGATCAATGAGAAATGCAGGATTTTGCAGGTTGAGCAGTATTTTCATGGATTTGAAATGAAACAACCAGAAGCATGTTGTAATGTATGTGAAGGTCCTACTGAAGGTTAAACACATTCTGCATTGTAAGACTAAAAGTTATACTCACCTGCTGCCATGATATAATCAGGCAGCTAAGTATAAAGCACAACTGAAAGGTCTATGAACTCTTCTGCAGACGCCATTGAGGCACTAGGAAAGCAAAACGTCGAAATGAGGGCTCCCTTTTGTAATTCTGAGACAAGTGTGAACACCCGAATAACAAAAATTATAAAAGTACAGGAGAACACAGAAAATTTAGAACACAGTTCTTTAAAGCTGTTTTTTGCAGTGGGTCAAGCCTCTACAACCCCCAACGTGTGTGGCAAGCCCCCCCCCCCCCCACACACACACACACACAATTTATACCAACTCAGTTCCGGAGGAAAGAGAACATACACACTTTTCCCTCTCTGTCCACAGATACATTATAAAAAACAGAGTTGCAGAGATCCAAGATGGTGGTAGTCAACACCTAACCCTGACAGCTCCCTTACCCTCAACTTAAACTTTTCAAAAGCCCTTAACTGGGGCAACTACACCTGAATATTAATCCTAAGCTGAAGAATACTACATTTAACTACCTATAACTGAGAATAGAGCCACAAAGTGAAGAAATAACAGCTTAATAAATAAAACGGTAAGGAGGAAGAAATACATGTGCTCGGGCCTTTAGATAACCTAACTGGCAATTAAAAATCTAAATCATAACTTTTAAAATGTCAAACGAACCTGAAATTATGGAACTGCAGGCAATAAAAATTAAATTACCGCAAATAACTTCTCCAGAAAAAGATGTCATAGTAAAGAGGCAAAGTACTCCAAAGCAAGAAAGTCAAAAACAGATTGGAAAATTAAAACTCGAACCAACCTACAACATGGATGAGCTGAAATCAACTTTGCAACTGTTACAGCTAGCGATCCAAAACCTTTCAAGATCAACTGTCAAAAATCGGATCCTTGAACAAACTGTAACAAGTTTAGATGAAACAACAAAAAGTAATGAAATTAAAATTCAACAATACCATGATAACCTGAAAGAAAAAGACAAAGATATAAAGGAGCTGCGAGAAAAGATTACAGACCTTGAAGCCAGGAGCCAAAGAAACAGCTTAATACGAAGCATACCTGAGAAATAAGACCAAACTCAATTGATAAATACAGTCCGGCAAATAATAAACTCACTTCTAGATGATGACACAGCTGCAGACTCCATGATAATCTAAAGAGTGCATTGTGCACTCCGTATGCCACAAGAATCAAACAAAACAAGATAAGTCTAAAGACTGCTCAAATTCCAAGATACACAGAAAATAACACATTCAAAACAAAAAAATATGGAACTGGTACAAAATTACATTTGCACAAGACCTCCCCCTCCAAATTAAGCTAAATAGACAACTCTCTCCTTTTTGTACATGATTAAACATCAAATTCTAAATGAAGTACCCAAATACACTCACCTTTCAATATAAAGACTGTAAATACACTGTCAAAGAAGCAAAACCTGCCTTTTTACAAGCCTTTAACTTTATACCGGAAGGGAAACAATGATTTTGACTAAACCAGATCTTAGCAAGATTCCAAGGTCGACTTCTAGCAAACGTTTAAAGATGCATTATCAAATTAAATAACTAAAACTTAAAAATAAGAGACTTATATAATGATACCTCCTTCCATTTAAACATTCCATACATTGGAAGCAACTGGTAAACGTCTGGGGCATCAGGACACGCATAAGGTTAGTTCCGGTTTCTGGCCAATAAAATCTAAATCCCTTAAGCAGCTCTAGACCTTACAAGCAGACTCGCTGGTGAATCATCTGCAATGAAGAGAACAATTGTACTCTGGAATTCTGCTGAACCCAAATGGTTTAAAAAGAAGATAAATAAGCTGCATAATGGATCTGAACTTGTAAGTACTCTTAAATATTAAAGAAATTTAACCAGTTAAGATTGCAAGGCCCAACAGTATTTCAGTATATTTGTACTTTATCTCCATCACACAAGCTTACTGGCAATGGTTTTTGAAGCCTCAAAATGAGAAACTTATTTATTATTTATTTATTTACATTTGTTAACCAGGCAGTGTCCAACTGAGATGGAAACCAGTTTTCAGCAGAGACCTGGGGAAAAAAAGCTCCAGAACAGTACAAATTAGTTAAAGTACAAGTAGGTAAAAAAACAAATATAACAAAAAAATGCATGTTACAAAATCACACAAGGATTACAAGGTAATAGCAAACTTTTACATAGTATGCAATAAAAGTTAGGCACAAATTATGAAGTTATATAAAGGTATACAACATCCAAAAGAAAATCAAAGCGATAACATGCAAGTTATGCAATGGATGAGCAGTAATAGGAATCTCATGCAAGAGATAAGTAGCAATAGAAAGAAAAGTATCCAGGGGGAATACAGGGGCAAAGCCAGTTAGTATTTAGATAATCTTTCAGGGAAGTTTTAAATGTGGACAGGTTGGAATGTTTTAGGATGTGCTGAGGAAGATAATTCCAGTCATTGGCTATTTTATAGGAGTAGAGACAGTTGCCATGATAGTTGTGAGACTGGGTCACTTTTAGCATTAGTTTGTTGGATGACCTAAGCAGCCTACAGTTAATGTTAGGCTGTACCAGGTTTGAAAGAGCTGGGCAGTTTGTGGGGTTGTATACGATTTTATGGGCAAGTGAAAGTTTATTTAATGCTAACAGATTGGGAAGTTCCAGCCAGTTGAAACTGGGGAAAAGAAAAGGGGAAATTAATAAGGATCCCTCCTACATGCTCATAAAAGACCTTTACTGACAAAAGCAGGGAGAAGAAAGACTTAAGCTTTTGGGTATGTCTATATGAATATTATTCAGGTCATTACAGCGACACCGGGAAAAAAACTTACATCACTTAATGATTTAATTTATTTTTGGTTAGAAAGTACTCTTATCTGTATTTTGCTGGCCGTTGATGGATATATAAAGCACAGTGCATTGTTTCTGATTGTGATGCATCAAATAGATCTAATGTTATATACTGTGAGTTGCGCTTTAATTCTTATGGATTATGAGGACTGGCTGATGTGTAAAGTTAATCACACCTTTGCTATTGTTTATGTTATATACTGCGAGTTGCGCTTTAATTCTTATAGATTATGATAACTGGCTGATGTGTAAAGTTAATCACACCTTTGCTATTGTTTAAAATAAGATTGTGCTTTCTGAATCACACATAAATTTTATTGTGAAGCTAGATGCTCACTGACTGTTATTCAAAACAAGTGTGGGAGTTTCATGGCCATTGCTTAAACTGAAGATGACTGGGTATGTACAGTATCTGGTATGCAGATTAATGAAGTTTCATATAACCTATTTAGAAAAGGGTCAAAGTCAATCAGAACTCTAAACATGGTAAGAAGTTGAGACACTTCTATCCACCTCAGCCCCCCCACCCCACATGATCCATATCAGAGTCACTTTTGGATCATATTTTTTTAGAGGTTTCTTCTTTTTATAAGCATTAGTTTGATCTATTCTTCCAATAAGTAATGAACATATATGAACTAATGGTGTTAAAATTGCCTAGTTCACAAGATTTTAAAAATAAATGGTCCCTTAAACATCTGTCTTTTCAGCCTTCCATTACCAGTCAATGCATACAAACTTTGTAGAGGAGCTAAAGCCTCCTAAGTGACTATACATTAAAGATATGGGTAGCTGCATGTAAGTTGTGATGTGAAAAACAACCCCCCCTCCTATATACTTAAGGGAAACGTTGTAGGAAAGTAAGAAAATAAGTAAAAGTTGGCAATATTTATGATCCGGGAGCAGAGATCAGAGATGAGGTGATAGGATTTTCAGATCTTAAGAGTTCATAAAGTTGATTTGTGAAATTCTATACTCAGTTAATTCGATCTAGTTAAATGTTCAGGAAGAATATGTTTTATAGAGTTGAGCAGGCTAAGAAAACTAGGAACTTCTCTGGAAATAATACATTTTCTTTCAGAGTTGGGGTTTCATTGGTTAGACTTGTATCAGTGGGGAAAAAATTATTCCTACAAGTATTCTACACAATAACAAAATAAATCCTACCATAGATTTAAAAACTTGGTAAATATATGGTTTATACTCGCATGGAATGTTAAAGGTCTGCAAAACAAAAAGAAAAGAAACCTTTTCACGCACTTAACATTTTAAGTCGAGGGCAGACAGAACATTTGTTCAGGAAACGCACATGCTTCAAGAAGAGTAGAGTAGTGGAAAAAAGAAAAAAAATGGATAAAATCAATAACTGCATCTGGAAAAGAAATAGAAATGGGGTAGCAATTAGAAAATTGTTTAAAGAACCAATAGTTGAAAGCTATTTTGACAATAATGGCAGATGGTGTTATTTTACAATTAAAAGCTCTCACTTCAATAAACCAGTTTTATTCTTGAAACTTTACAGTCCATGTACAAACCAACTTGATTTTATACTAAATACATATAATATTTTACATAGCTTCCCAAATCACTTATATATACTGGGAGGGGACTGGAACTTCGTTTTGGACCCGAAATATGATGGAATAGGAAAAACTAAAAATTACAATAAATCAAACATCACTTGCGCTAGAAGATCTTATGCTTGATTTTAGTCTTTTTGACCCTTATTGTTTTAGTTTTAGAGCCCCTTCAATATTCATAAATAACTACATATACTATTCACCTTGCCATAAATCATGGTCAAGAATAGATTTCTTTATAATCTCAAAAGTATTTCTAGAACTAGAGATCCAATATTTTGCAGAACCAAGGTACT
Organism: Protopterus annectens; assembly: GCF_019279795.1. Taxonomy (NCBI): domain Eukaryota; kingdom Metazoa; phylum Chordata; order Ceratodontiformes; family Protopteridae; genus Protopterus; species Protopterus annectens. Next base: position 189,003,879 of record NC_056740.1, read on the forward strand.
TTTCAGATCACTCTAAAATAACTCTTACACTAAACTGGTCAAAATTACTGGGAACAAATTCACTAAAAACTAATTGGTCGTTAAACCCTACTTTACTGCAAAAAGATGACATAAAACAAGAAATAAAAATCATCTTAGAAGAAATAAATGAGAATCTGCACAATCTATATATACCCTATGACATCCAATGGGCAGCATGTAAGACTAGAATAAGGGGGGGAATCCTAATTCAAAACGCATCTTTCTATCAAAAGACAAGAAATCAAAAGGAAAAAACTAATAAGGAAACTCAATAATCGAGAACAGTTACAAGCTAATCCAAACCCAGAGACTGAATCAATCATATGCAATTTAGAAAATGAATTATACCATTTACATGAACATAAACACATTTAAATGTTTACAGATTCATAGATTAGTACTAGGCTAGTTGCCCTTGCGAGCCATTTTAAGCTTAGCCAATTATCCCTTGTGAAACTCAAACCTTGTGTTTATAAGGCAAACACCTTAACCATTAGGCCACTCTCCCGACCCAAATGGAATGTGCTGCATTGGGACTCAAACCGGGAATGTCTGCTTATAAGGTGAATGCTCTACCCACTACACTATGAAATCACTTGCTAAATACTCAAAATGGGCCCAACCCTCTTCTAAAACACCCGGAAGGATAATAAACATTGTACGAAGACTCCATTAATGTCGGAGATATCATATATGGGTAATCTATGCAATAATACAACTACAATTCAATCCATTGAAAATATATATGCTCAAATATATGGCTCCCAAGACCTGGTACCCACAGTACCTGAAAACAAATCATTTTTAAAGGACATCCCCGTTCCAAAAGTCAATGACAAACAACAAAATAAGTTAGAAGCTCCCTTTACAACCTAAGAAACATTAATGATAAAATGGCAAATCTCCAGGACCAGACAGCATCATATCAGAGTTTTACAAAACCTTTGACCAACTGCTAGCAAAAATTCTATGAAAAAATTATAATTATATAAGGGAAAAAGGTATTTCTGATCTATATCTAAATTATTCTTAAACAATTTTCATCTTAATAACCTGGATAAAAAAAACCCCTCTAAACTATAGACCAATAACTCTCATTAATTCGGACATAAAATCTTATGCAGCATTGCTTGCAGATAGGCTGAAAATGGTGTTACCTCACATTACATCTCCGCAACAGTAGATTTCATAACCAACAGACAAACCTATGACAATACTCAACACTTGATGCAATAATTCACCTTACTAAACAAGAAAATAATACCATATATGCTTTTGTATTACACGCAAATAAAGCTTTTGATGAAAAGAAATTTTAAGTTCACCATAAGATATTACAATGTTTTAATATACCCCAAAAATATGTAGAAATGGTTGAAGTTCTGTATAAAAACTCTTACACAACTTTTTATATAAACAAATCCTCAATACAAATTATCAATGGAACTAGACAAGGATGTCCCCTATCCCCATACCTGTTCAATTTATATATAGAACCCCTCATTATCTTTCACTGCATTTGCAGATGGCTTAAACATATATTTCGAACTCCCTAATACAGACCTAAATAAAGTTATTTCAACTATTAGTAAACTTTCTATGAAATCAAATTATACAATGAACATGTCAAAGTCTCTTATCTTTCCAATAAATCCAACTAGTCATAAAGAAAATTAATTTTCCAGACAGACAAAATTTAATTACATTTTAAAATATCTGGGTATAAACTTTGAAAACAATTGTAAAACTCTGCTCCAAAGCAACCGCTATAAAGTATGGATGATTATAGACAAAGAATACATAGATGGACCAAACTTAACCTACTCTTTTTGCTGAAGGTAGCAATTATACAAATAAACATTATTCCTAAATTAATATTCCAATTCAATGCAGTAAATATGATAATTCAAATTTTTTTTTTCAAAAATCTAACTATGCTAAGCAAATTCATATGGCACCCTAAACAAATTTGAATCGGTTATTAAAAAAAACTGATGTGCCCTAAAGAAAAAGAAGGACTGGGCCTTCCTGATTTCAAACTGTATTATGATATTTGTTCTAATAGAATAGTACTAATCTCTCAGTATGACGCTAAGGAAAGAATAGTTGTGTAAAAACTTACCATAACCTTAGATGTCCTACTGTTCCATGTTGCAGTATTCATAGCAGTAGGGAGGCTGCTGCCTGCAGCACTGACATCCGGCCAGTATACCAAAGTCTTAGGAGCAGGGGTATTCCTTAAGGCTATAAACTGACGCAGGCTATAAAAGTGATGTCTGCCGTACCCCCTTCAGAAATGACTGCTGCATACAGCAGTACCCCTGAGGAGCAGGAAAGGGATGCTTTTCAGATCCACATATGCCACCAGGCTAAAGGAACCCAATAAATGTTGTGTGTCTATTACAGTGTGTGTGTTTGGATGTGGAGAAGGAAGGGAAAGATACACCAGATGGACAAAACAGAGAAAGAGGGGGTTGGAAGGGGGGTACAGAACAATGTAACATGGAAGAAAAGGACATCTAAGGTTATGGTAAGTTCTTACGCAACTATTCTATGTCCTACTATTCTCATGTTGCAGTATTCATAACAGTAGGGGGAGTACTTAAGCTTCAGGTATGAGCCTGGGAGGAATGTAGAGGAGCCTGGTCTATGAAACCTTGTAGAATAGACCTAGCAAACCCAGATATGGCTCTGGAGACCAGGTCTAGCTTGTAGTGCTTGGTAAAGGTATGCAGTGAGGACCAGGTGGCCACTTCCAGTATGGAAGTGTTGTCCACCCCCCCTGAAAAAAGGCTGCTGAAGAGACAGCAGCTCTAGTAGAATGCACTCACACATCGGTAGATAAAACCTTTCCATGGAATAACAGGCAGCAGTAGCTTTAGAAATCCATGAAGATATAGTCTGTTTTGAAACTGCCTTCCCCAGGGCCCTTGGGTGAAAGGAAACGAACAGCTGGTCAGACTTTCTAATGGATTTGGTTTTATCCAGGAAATACCTAAGCTGCCTATGAACATCCAAGGAATGTAGTGTTTTTTCTTTCTAATGGATTTGGTTTTATCCAGGAAATACCTAAGCTGCCTATGAACATCCAAGGAATGTAGTGTTTTTTTCAAATGGGTTTTGTGGTTGAAGGAAAAAGACAGGGAGGTTTAATGGCTTGATTTAAGGACAGCTCATTAACCACTTTGGGCATGAACGAGGGGTTAGTCCTGAATGTGACCCTGTCCTTGTGGAAGATGAGGCAAGTGGGGTTAATCATCAAGGCCTGGATTTCTGAGACCATCCTGGCGGGTGTGAGGGCTACCAGCAGGACTGTTTTCCAAGTACATAGTTTCAGAGATGCTGAGTGAGCTGGTTCAAAAGGAGGTAGCACAAGTTTTTCATGGACAAAATTAAGGTCCCATGAAGGCGATATTGGTTTTCTAGGTGGTCGGATATGGAGGACCCCTCTTAAGAATAGTTTTACCTCTAATCTGGATGCCAAGGGAGGAACCAAGGGGAGACAGGTGGAAATGGCTGACAAATGTACCATCATAGAAGAGTAGGTCAACCCTGAATATAGAAGCTCCCACAAGTAAGAACAGACCATAGGTACAGGAATGAGAAAAGCTCTTTTTTTCTTCTGACACCAACTGGAGAATCTTTTTTATTTTGCCACACAATTTCTCCTGGTACTAGGTTTCCTGGCCTCCTGCAGGTCATAGAGTACATCCTCTGAATATAGGTGTCTGAAGGGGATGAGAACTCTATCACCCATAGAGTGAGTCTAAGGTTGAACACCTGTGGGTGTATGAGTGACCCCCTGTCTTGTGTGAGTAGATCGAATTGGTGGGGTAACCTGTGGTAATTGCTCTTGGCTAGCAGATGAATAAGGGGAAACCAATGCTGCCTTGGTCAAAAGGGAGTTACCAGCAGGATTTTTGCTTTGTCCCTCTGAATCAGGGTGAAGGGGGGAAGGCATAAAGATACATCCCCGCTCAAGAAAAAGAGAAGGTGCCCAACCTCCATGCCTGTGGATGTGGATCCCTTGTGCAAAACAGAGGCATCTGCCTGTTCTGGGAGGAGGCAAACAGATCTGCCTGAGGAATACCCCACTTGTGAATTAGATCCAAATACACCTCCCTGTGAAGCATCCATTCATGGGAGGGTGCAGAGTTTCTACTGAGTGTGTCCGCCATGACATTCTCTGCTGAAGGAATGTACAGTGCTTGCAGGTAAATGTACAATTCTGCTGCTGCCAGGGACCAAATCTGAATTGCCAGGCTGCAGAAGGGGTAGGACCTTGCCCCCCCCCCCACACTTGTTAATACACCACAGGACAGTCATATTGTCTGACAACTTTTAAAGTACCTGGTAGTAGGATTGGATGAAAGGTTTGCAAGGCTAAGAGAAGGGCCCTCATCTCCTTGATATTGATGTGGTCCCTTTGTCTGAGGGAGGACCACTCTCCCTAAACTTTGTTTTGCTTGTTGTGGGATTGCAGGACTGCTCCCCAACCCAGGTCTGAAGCATCTATGAAGATATGTTGCGAGTGTCTGGGAATTTGCAACGATACACCCTGGTTGAGGTATGTGGCTGCATTCCACCATTGCACCTCTTTTTTCAGGCATGGAGGAGAGGAAATGGAGTATCCAGGGGATGAGAATGTTGGTTCCACTGACTCCTCAGTACCCACTGAAGATTTTCTCATATGCAGCCTTATTAAGGGGTGCATGGGTAATCAGGGATGCCATGTGGCCTAGGACCCTCAGGAATTCCCTGTCTGTTAAGGTTTGGAGAGAGTAAAGTGATTAGAGGTAATGTGTGATGGATTCCACCTTCTGGCAAGGAATGAAGACTGCCATCTGATCTGCGTTTATCCTGCATCCCAAGACAACCAGGTCTTGGATAGGTGTTAGGTGAGATTTTTCCTGGTTTACACTAAACCCTAGGTTTGCCAAGGTGTTGGACACCATGCCTAGGTGGTGGTGTAGGATATGACAATCCTGGTGAAGTATCAATAGGTCGTCTAACTTTGGATATATTTGAATGGCCTGCAATCTGCAGTGGGCGATGACTGGGGTTAGACACTTTGTGAATACTCTGGGGGCTGTAGAAAGCCCAAATGGCAATGCAAAAAATTGAAAATGCAAAGAACCTATAGAAAAGCATAGAAACTTCCTGTAGCTGGGGTGAATAGGGGCGTCTATATTACATAATCAAACTTTTAAAAGTTCGAATGCCATATGGTTGACACCATATGATCGAACCTTTAAAAGTTCAAAAATGTAATAAAAACAATAAACCAAAGAAAAACCTACCTGAATGATTTCAGCAACCTACCTGAAAACGGTTTAAGCAGGGGGGCAATCACCCCTGCACTATACATGGGGGGCTGCACCCCCCCCACTCCCCGCTCTTTAAATATACCAACTCCAAGATTGCACTACAGTGCAGAAAAGGGAACTCTTCCCATTCCGCACTGTACAGAGATCTCTGTTGAAACGTTCAAACTTTTAAAAAGTTCGATCATATGGTGTCGACCATATGATGTTCCAACTTTTAAGAGTTCGACAACATGATGTAGACCCAAACAGGGATATGGAGGTAAGCATCCTTCAAATCCAGGGATACATTAAGGCTTGGTAAGGGATGTGGGGTAGGACGTAATGCCAAGGTGAGCATTTTGAAGTTAGACACCTTGAGGAATAAATTGAGTACAGACAAATCCAGGGCCATCTTTTTTTGGAACCAAAAATATCCTGGAGTAAAGTCCCACATTTGTCTGTTCTGAAAGTACTCTTTCTATGGTGCCCTGGACTTGAAGTTGTTCCACAATTGGGGGGAAAAGATTAAGCTGATTTGTAGGCTGTTGTGGTATCTCCCAAAAGGGAGAAGTGTCCACCAAGTCAAAGTATCCTTTCTGGATGTTGGAAAGGACCCAAGCCTCTGAGGTTATTTTCCACCAGGAGGGTAGGGAAAGGGTGAGGCAAAGTGATAAGGGAGTGGAGTTGGGTAATGGATTTGAGTTACAGTGGAGGAGCTCTGTCCTGGTCAGGCTGCCTCCAAAAGGGAGTTGGGGTGGAGGCAGAAATTTATTTAGGAGTGGAAGGTCTCCTAGGTTGCCTCCGTCCCTTATCCTGTTGGGTGTTGGAATGAGATGACTGCCTCCTAACAAAGGAGGTCCTTTGAGGGCAGTTCCTATGATACCTAGGAATAGGACAGACTAGCAAATGTTTAAGATTTTGCAGGTCCTTGCCTTAGCCTGTAGGGATTTAAGGAGCTCTGTAGAAGCACCGAAAAGAGCCTTATTATCAAAAGGTGCATCTAGCAATTTGGTCTGACATCCATAGGAAGGGGCTGTAACCTCACCCAAGAATATTTTCTCAGGATAGAACCTGAAGTTGCAGATTTGCGGGATGCCTCTACCACACTGTAACTGCACTTTATGGAGTGCCTGGTCACCTGAGAGGCGGTAGAGAGCAGGGCAGAGAGTTGTGACTTAGCCAGAGAGTCTGGCACATCTGGAAGGAGTGCAAAAAGAGGGCATCTAAAACAAACCTAACCATGTGAGTTTGATAGTTTAGGGCTCCGATGACTAGAATAGAAGTATACACCTTCACTAATCTATCCTTAAATTTAATGTCCTTGTCAGTGGGGAACAGAGAGGTAGAGGTCAGCTGTCTGGATGATTTATCTGCTGACACTATAATGACAGCAAAGTCTGCAGGGGGGTTCTTGAATAGGAACTGTGTTTCCTGAGGAACCTTATAGAATCTACCTGGAAGCTTTGAGGCTGGGGGCTAAGGGTCAGGGGTCTGGAATGCAACCAGAAATGCATCATGAAAGGCTGGGAGCAGGGGAGAAACTCCATATGGAGAGGGCTGGTCCATTTGCAATAATTCAAAGCATCTCTTTTTGGTTTCAGAGACATCTGAGGCCTGCCATTTAAAAAGTGTTCTCTCATCACGGAAATGGTATCCCCAAAGGAGAATTCCTCGCCTGCAGATTCAGGACTAATGGAATCCTCCTCCTCTGGGGTAATGAGGTCCTTGGAGGATTCTATCTAAGAGCAATAGGTAAGAGATTCATCAGAGTAAAAGAGTTCCTCTTCAGAAACCTCTAAGGTCTGTACAGGTGTAGGGGCTGGAAGAGTTACTTGAGACTGGAGGGCTTAGAAGGCCCTGAAAAGATTTTGGGAAAAAACTTCCCATCCAGGAGATAGTTCAGCTTCTTTGTGCTCCCTATGTTTCAATTTCTGTTTCCTCTTCAGAGGAGTAGAAGCATGTGTTGGCTTAGAGGCCGAAGCCAGAGAGGATGGAGGGAGTAGAGTAGGTCCCGCTGACGTCCTGATCGGTGGTCCCCCCTCACTATCAGGGACTGATGGCTGACCTACCTCAGTGGATGTATTCTGCATTTCTGCTAAACCAGCTTCCACCAAGGTTCTCAGTTCTAGCTGTGAAATGGGCAGCCGAATAGACCCTAGGCTAACATCCACCTTGAGAGTCTCCCCGGACTCCTAAGGTGTAGCATGAGCATCATGCCTAACTTTCTTGGCCTTCTTCCTATGCAGCTCATCGGAGGCGCCTACCTCACCCTTCATGCCTAGCACTAGTCGCTGGAGCCTCTGATTTTCTAAATAAAGCTTTAAGGCAGTAAAATGGCTGTGAAAAACTTTGGGTACAAATGACTTGCAGATATCACAAGATGTATGGTCGTGGCCTTCACCTAAACAGAATAAGCACTTATTGTGCATGTCCTTATGTGGAATTTGTCTTCCACAAGCACATTTCCCCTTCCTAGCTGACATGTACATTTGAAAAGCAAGAGAGTAATAAAAAAAATCCAAATGGGTACTTATCTGTATCGAACTGCAGAAACAAAGAAAGAGCCTATTCCTGGAGCTGGCGATTGGAGGTCCATAGATCACTGCGGTAGAAAAGTTCTGAATGGGTACGTGCAGATGTCACTATTATAGCCATCAGTTTATGGCCTTGACAAGCAACGTAGCAAGTATCCCTGCTCCTAAGACTTTGCTATACCAGCCAGATGTCCGGCGCTGCAGGCAGCAACTTCCCTAATGTTATGAATACTGCAACATGAGAATAAAAGGACATGCGGTGGAGCCTAGATGGCCAACTGAGAGCAGTGAATTTTAAGAGCTCCATAAACTAGTATAATAATATAAAAAAATGTATTATTTTCAAGTTTAAAATGTCAGAAATTTATAGATAAACTACTAAACTACATAAATATAAATTTTGGTGGAGATGTACAAAAAATTTCCTGTCAAGTAACATGGAGATATATTGAGTCACTGAATATGAACTCCTCAAGGAATTCTCATCCAGATGCTGCTTTGAAACAAGAACTGCAATTGATGACCTCTACCTTACAGAAAATATCTTTGAAGATGGATGGCTTTAAAAATGACTTGGAAAACCTCAAATTAAATTCTCAAAAACAGACTGATACTCTTAAGGAACTATTACAGCAACGCCATACAAAAAATAACAAATATAGAGACTTTTCTAAATGACATTGAAGGGAGGCTCAAAGAGGAATAATTCCACAAAGAATTTCTGCTTAACAGAATACATGGCTGCTTATCAAAATAGAGGACTTAGAAAACAGGGAAAGCAGAAACAACACAAGGATCTTTGGTCTGCCTCAAAACAATGAAGGAGAAGACATTATTTCATTTTTAACAACCTGGATTCCTGAATTTTTAGACTTGAAAGACGGACTTTCATTTGGAATTGAAAAGGCACATAGAAGCAGGTTGTGCTTCTAACTCAAATACTCCACCTAGATCCATAGTTATAAAAATTCTTTAATGTCTGGACAAGGAACTAATATTAAAATCTGCTTGGAGAAAATCACCCTTAAAATACAATCAAAGCCAGATAAGGTTGGACAATGATTATTCTTCCAGAATACTAGAACAAAGGAGAAAAGTCTGGCCAATAATAAAACTGTTGAAACAAAACATTAAAGCACAGCTGGTCTTTCCAGCCAAGATAAAAATAGTTTTTGCCAATGAGATGAGAGCCTTTAACAACTTAAACTAAGCTACTATATTCATCAAAAACAACAGTGTACATCCCAGAAGAAATGGAATGGATGACCCCTACTCTTAAAAGGATAAAAGAAACAAATCATTGGACTGATGCTAGAAAGAAGAAACAAAAACCCGATTCCAAGATAGCTGTCCCAAAAAATAACTCTTACAACTACATCTCTCAAAGTATCAACTGATCACTTGTCATCCGTTTTTATTTAAAAAAAAGGCGGGTTTCTTAAACAACTGAGAAAATGTAATGATTTATTCAGAATGTTGAAAGAGTCCCGTAATTCTTCACAAAGGTAGGTCAAGATGGGTTACTATTTACATTATATATAAGCCAAACAGAACAATATATAATATAAACATAGACGTTTCTATTTCCCAACTTGAACTCAATGAATACTTATGTCGTTCATTTTTTATTGTTTTTACTTATAATAATTTAAGTAATTAATTAATTCAACAAGGTACCATTCATCATGTTTCAGACTCAAATGTAACAAATTAACATCATATACAACAGCAGTAACAGCAGAGTGTTTTGAAAAATAAATGCTGTCATGGAGCCTAATTCCTTCTTCAGTTAAAGTATGATTTAGAAATGTCATGTATATCCTGGTTAAGCAATAGTAACAAGCTCTTAGTATAAATGTCATCATTATTCTGTCTAAATATAGTTATCAATTGTGGCAGGTATCACAGCTACGAGTGCTGTTTGATCAATCCTGATATGGTGTGTGTGTTTGCAGCAGTGTCTGGCAGCTAGTACAAATGTCATTATTATTCTGTCTAAACATAGTTAATATCAATTATGGCAGGTATCATAGCTTTGAGTGCTGTTTGATTAAGCCTGACATGGTTCGTGTGGATGCAGCTGTGTCTGCCAGCTGTTGTATATTGCCATTTTTGTCTCCAGGAAGCTGTGGGCTGTGGCTTATGATCAAAGTTTACTGATGCTTGTGTATTAGGAAGAGACATTTGGTGTTTCAGCCTGGATCCAGGGGAAGGGAGTGGATGGAACTGTGATTTGGGATATTTTGGCAGAGAATAGTTTGTTTATACATCTGCTGAGTGAGAGGTGGGAAGGCTGGAGGAATGTGTTGTCTCTTGTGGCAGCTTGTTGTGAGTTTTTTTTTTTTAAATCTGTTTGCTCTCCATTCTTTTCCTGGCTGCTGCCTCACTGAAAGGGAGGAAATTTAGGCTTGAAGTTGCAGTGAAGTGAAGCTTTGCTTCAGGTACATCGTGAGCCTCTGATATGCAGTACACAGACACACTAACAAACTGATGCTCCAAGGTTGCTATGGTAATGGAGACAGAGTGACGATTATGCTTAACTGCTATGAGGAGCCTCTGAGATGATTCTTGGCCATGTTTTAGTTTAAAAAAAAATTATATATATATATATATATATATATATATATATATATATATATCAATAAAATAATAGGGCTGTTTAAACCACATGTATACATATTGATGGTCTCCCAACACTTCATTTAGCTAATTAAATTGATTCTTGATAAAAAAGGGGAAAAAAAATAATAATGTTGTTGTTCTCTTTCGGCTTTTCCCGGTTAGGGGTTGCCACAGCAGAACTCCGGTCTGCTAATGATTGGCAGTAGATTTTGACGAACGCTGAGGTGCCAGCTCGACGTTCAACCTTAAATAATAATAAGCGCTATTTTATATTTAAAATGTATTTTAGTCCAAACACATTAAGGACTTACATAAGAGTGGAAGTCTGAGTTATTGTGAATGACTAAGAGCACTTGGTCTTGTGCAGAACCCTTTTCAGTGGTCTGGGAGGTGAGCTTGCTCAGACATGTTGGGCATACGGGGATAGCTGATTATAGGGTTGTTGGGAAGTGTTAGAGAGCCATCAGATTTCCTTCGTGGAAATATCTGTGGGAATGGAAGGTGTGTTGAGTGGTTCACTGGCATTAAGATGAAGCAGTCTGCTGAATTTAGATATTAGGCATGATTTAATAACATGGGCTTGTGTATAAAACTATTGTCATAAATGACATATACTACATTGCACATCAAGGGGAAGAATGATGATTTTCTCATACAAGTAAATCTGCATAACAAGTCATATAATTGCTTTAACTTGAATTGTGGTTTTGTAACCCATCTTGACCATACATAATACTTAAACTGTTACCAAGATAACTAATGTTTATATAGGACATCAAACTGACAACATTGTTCAAGGGAAACAATAGAAGCCTGAACTAGGAATGTCAGAGAATGTAACAATCACATTCTAAACAAATAGTATTAAATTGACAATAATCACTCAGTTTAACATTTGCTGATTATACAAAATAGAATGTTGCCATTTAAATCTAAAAGCTTTCAATATATGCCATAAAATGGCAATTTATGAATATGGAAAGGGAACTTATAATCATTAATCACAATAAGTGAATTTGTTATTTTTAACCTATAATTTCACTCATTTTATAATAAGAAATGACAGATATGAAAATCCTTATGTGCAGGAAATGGGGGGAAGAGGGATGCACGGATAATTAAAGTCCACTAACTTTTAGCAATGTTCACATAAAACAAACCTGATGCTTTAAGTACGTTAGCAACAAAGCAATTACTTATATGCTGGCAAACAATGAAATATAACTAATATATCCAGTAAAATACATTGTATTATAAACATTAGGTATAAATATTATTACCATTTATTTATATTAAGTAATACGTTTTGAAAGATTTCATCAATAAGGGTGAATATGTTAAAATAGCTGTGTGCTATAATCTTTTACTGAGGTTTTATATATACGATACATCCCACTTTACTATGATTGAATTGCTCGTCATGTATCTTTCATGTAAATATTAATTGCTTATACAATAAGTAGACATTTTATATTGTATTAGAATTCGGCCTAATCTACAATAGTACAATATCTCTTCAAAATAATATAAATATTGCTTGTTCCTATTACAAATATTCTCCATATGCTAATTCAATTTATAGAACTCAGATGTTCTGGATTGTCAAGGTATGAGTGATAATCTGATGGACTTAGGTTGATCCATCAGATTAGGAAGGATTTTCATTCCATGGCTAGTGCAGATCTTAGTTTTGTTAACATTTATTTCACAAAAACATTTTTAGTATGCCTGACCAAAACATTACTTTATTGGTAAACACTCAAAAAATAAAACTGATAATTTCCTTTAAAAGTTCAAACATATGCTTTACAGTTATCAGAGGAAAGTGTTTAATAGTCACAATAAAACAAAAAAATACATAGTCTAAATAACCTAAGACGGACTTAACTTTATCTTTAAATACCAATGGCTTAAACAATCCTAGAAAGAAATCAAATCTACAGAAATATTTAAAATTGAACAAAGCACAAATTGTCTTCCTTCAAGAAACTCATTTCAAAACAAATGACAATTACAAATGGAATCCTAAGCAATATATGATATTGGTGCAATCCACTTATAAGACAAAAGGGATACTTTTATGGAAAACAAATGTGATTAACACAGAAATCATAAATATTTTATTTTACATTTGTTGACCGGGATAGCCTGACTAGATACATGCCCTTTTTCAGCAGAGGCCCGGGGAGAAAAGCTCCACACAATAATGTAATATATACAATACAACAGACAGCCAAATTTATAGAATACATGAGTCACACTATTTATACATATTTTTAAATCAGAAAAAAACACTGTACAAGTGTAGGACAGAGAACAGAAGAAATAATTAAACAATTCTTACTGTTAAGAGTTAGGTAGGAAAGAGCAGGTCATGAGGTAAAAGTTAAGTGGTGGCAGGAAGATGTGAGAGGAAGAGGGGGTTTGATAGGAAAATAGGGAGGGAAGAAGAGATAAATAGTAAGCTGATAAAGGGATGGTGAGAGAGGTGTGAAGAGACAAAGATGAGCACTAAGTTAAAGGAGGGAGGTTACAGGGGCAAGTAGTGAGGTGGGTAAGGTAGTGTTTAAGAGAGATTCTGAAAGTAGGAGTCTGGGATAGGCTTCTTAGAGTCAAGGGAAGCCTATTCCAGAGGATGGCTGGAGAGTAGCTATACAAGTTTTGTCCCACAATTTTGTAAATTTGTAGATGATGTTAATAGTTAAATATAATAACAGAATATGGACCCTAGCCAATCTATACTGGTTCCCAAGCATTGGAACAGGAACTGTTAAAAAAACACTTGGATTTCATTTCCAATAATTATAAAGGCATCTTAATATTAGGAGGAGATTTTAACTGTATATTTGATATTTCTGAAACTACAAATAAAAAAATGTTGCATACATCTGCTGTATCAAAAGCTTTAAACAAGTGGATAGAATCATTTCATCTTTTAGATACTTTCAAATTTGAAAAAGGTAAATCTTTGCTGTTTTCCCATCAAGATCACAGATTTGGTACCCAAACTAGAACAGATAAAATATTTGCTGCCCATGACTTGCACTCTAAAATCATTAATTTCTCAATCGCTCCCTGCCTTTTTCAGACCACAATTCATTAATACTAAACTTCAAAATGGGTACAAATCATTAATCTTTAACTCCAGAATTCCAGCATATATAACTAAAATTAAAGCGTTCAAATCCTGGCTATTATATGAATTACAGTTCTTCTTCGATATTAATTACACCTCATAAATAAAATAATGATATGGGACTCATTAAAAGCTTACATATATGGTAAAACCCTAACTTCAAAATGCAAAATGAGTGCCCAAAAGTCCAACAAACCACAAGAAAGCAGTCCTTAACGCTGGTTTTATTTCAAATAAAAAAGCGTTTTCGCTACTGAAATACGCAGCTTCTTCAGAGGAAATGCTTTTTAATCAAATACAAAACGTAAATCAAACAGTTTAAATAGTGCAGCAGGAAATTACTTAAAAAACGTCACAGTTGTTATTATAACCATAAATTCAATTAATTAAAACCAACAAATTAAGTGAATAAAGTATGTAAAAGTTTCATATGTATATATTAATTAAATACTAAAAAGCGTCCTTAAGACTCATAGTTTTTAAATGTACGAATTGGAGATTAAAGTGCCCCTATTTTAAAATATAAAAACTTATAAACAATTAACAAGAGAGGCAGTATTAAAAAGTCGATTGTAAACTTTTCTATAGCTTCTCGGTAAACAAGTAATCAGAAGAACTTTCATAAGTAAAAAACCGACTCTAAGGTTACGTTGTTCAAAAGTAAGAAGTTATCTTAAGTAGCTTCTTAACTTAAGAACAGCTGCAATGTTACAGTTCTCATTAAGACTGGGAGCTCTGAATGCGTCAAGCTTAAGTTGCCATTCGAGCTCCCGGTTCTCTAACAAAAAGAGACTGTGGTCCACCTCTAATGGTTGACGGAACATGGTCAATACCCATAAAAGAAAAGTTATGCCCCGGATTTTTGTCAACATGTTTTGCCAAGGCGTTGTCTCCTTTGTTTTTCCTAATTGCGTAAGAGTGTTGGTAAATCCGTTCACGGACCAAAATCAACTGCAGCCCCCTACGTCTTACCAATGTAGAAAACAGTGCAACAGTCGCAAAAAGCGATATAAACCACTTATATATGGTATAACTTATATATAGTTATGCCATTTTCTTCGCAAAGAGTAAGGCTAGTTTGGTCAAGGAGAGGTTTGTAAAAGCCATCAGTCCTTTTCTGACTGACTTCACGTGTAAGCTCATTAATTAAATCGAGAGGGTAACCATGATTGATAAACAAGTTTCTTAAAAATGAACATTCTTTACAGAAGTCAGAAAAGGAACTACACATTCTACTTGCTCTAACCAATTGGCCTTTAACTATAGACCACTTCTGTTTAAACGGGTGAGCACTAGAAAAATGCAAAAAAGAGTTGACATAAGTAGGTTTCCTAAAGATACTAGCTGTGAGCATCTTTTTGTTTAAGTCTTTAGTTAATTTAATATCCAAATAATCAATTTCTATAGTGGAAAATTTGAAAGTAAATTTCAAAAATTCCATAGTTTCATTAATGGATTTCACAAAATCAACTGCAGCCCCCAAATCATCCTTAAAAAGAATGAAAACTTCATCCAAAAATCTAGTGTAAAAAGAGACTTTCTCCATTAAATCTGGTCTAGTAAATAGGAAATGTTTTTCCCAATAAGCGACAAAGAGGTTAGCAACACTTGCTCCACAAGGGGAGCCCATGGCTACCCCCTGTTTTTGTATGTAAAACTCTTTGTCAAAAATGAAATAATTGGATGTTAAAACAATGTCTAGAAGCTCAGTAGCCAACTCTGTTTCAAGTGTTGAAGCCCCCAACTCTGTTAGAAGCAAACCTATCCATTCCACAGCCTCAACGTGTGGAATGGAGGTGTACAAGTCGACAACGTCTATAGTTAAAAAGTTGTTAGAACAGTCAAATGGAATGTCATTCATATTTTTCAAAAATGTCCAGGAGTCTTTACAAATGGCTGGAATGAGTTTAGTGAATTTTGTTAGAATAGTGTCAATGAACCTAGAGCAGGGGTGGGTCATAGAAGAACGTCCATCAACCAGTGCTCTCATAGGGGGGTTTTTGACATCCTTATGGATCTTAGGTATGCCAAACATGACAGGGATTTTTGGCGGAAGGATGTCAATAAAATCAAATAAATTCAGATCAGTTTTTCCAGCCAAATATAAATCCCTGTAATAACCCCTAATACGACTATGAGCAAGGTTCACTTCATTCAACGAAGCCAGACCATATGCTGGACTATTATGAGATTCACCATAAAATTAATTGTCAAACGCGCTCAGTGGTTTATATCGCTTTTTGCGACTGTTGCCCTGTTTTCTACGTTGGTAAGACGGACCGTATGGTCCGTGAATGGATTTACCAACACTCTTACGCAATTAGGAAAAACAAAGGAGACAACGCCTTGGCAAAACATGTCGACAAAAATCCGGGGCATAACTTTTCTTTTATGGGTATTGACCATGTTCCGTCAACCATTAGAGGTGGACCACAGTCTCTTTTGTTAGAGAACCGGGAGCTCGAATGGCAACTTAAGCTTGACGCATTCAGAGCTCCCGGTCTTAATGAGAACTGTAACATTGCAGCTGTTCTTAAGTTAAGAAGCTACTTAAGATAACTTCTTACTTTTGAACAACGTAACCTTAGAGTCGGTTTTTTACTTATGAAAGTTCTTCTGATTACTTGTTTACCGAGAAGCTATAGAAAAGTTTACAATCGACTTTTTAATACTGCCTCTCTTGTTAATTGTTTATAAGTTTTTATATTTTAAAATAGGGGCACTTTAATCTCCAATTCGTACATTTAAAAACTATGATTCTTAAGGACGCTTTTTAGTATTTAATTAATATATACATATGAAACTTTTACATACTTTATTCACTTAATTTGCTGGTTTTAATTAATTGAATTTATGGTTATAACAACTGTGACGTTTTTTAAGTCATTTCCTGCTGCACTATGTTTGATTTACGTTTTGTATTTGATTAAAAAGCATTTCCTCTGAAGAAGCTGCGTATTTCAGTAGAGAAAACGCTTTTTTATTTGAAATAAAACCAGCGTTAAGGACTGCTTTCTCGTGGTTTGTTGGACTTTTGGGCACTCATTTTGCATTTTGGAGTTTGGTTTTCTTTTTTATTTCGTAAAACCCTAACTTGGTATAAAAAAAATCAAGAGAATGGGATTCTGAATTATTAGATCTACAATCCAAACTTTTGTCAGTAAAAGCTGAAAAAAATCAAAATCATTTGGGGATGAAAATGAAAGTAGAAGTATTAAACAATAAATACAATGAAATTCTAACACATAAAACTAGTTTAGCTTTAGAAAAACTAAAAATTAATACCTTGGCCATTCTCCCGAATATCTATATAATTTATCCACAAGAATCAAAATACAATCATAAGCTAATAACATTAAAAGTATCTTCCATGAAAAGAAAGGGAAAAATATCTCTGATATAGGTGCCATTCTTGATGCCTATAGAAATCACTATATGGAAAATTTCCAAAAAGAAAATATATATATCAATCAATTAAATCTAGATGAAAAATGTTCTAATATAAAAAAATACCAGACAAATTAAAACTAGATATGCAAGCACCCATATCCTACAAAGAAATTACAGATACAATAAAAGAGGATACAATTAATTAAGTTCCAGGTATATATGGCATAATTATGGAAATATATAAACTTTTTCCTTCAAAGATACTATCCCTCTTCTATAAAATATCAGAAATTCAGTCACAAGCTTTAATACCATCCTCTTGGAGATATTCCTTAATCACACCAATCCTAAAGGAAAACAAATCCTCAAACCTCTGTACCTGATGTAGACCTATATCATTATTAAATAATGACTATAAGACATTTATGACAATATTAACTAAGAGAATGAAAATACCACTATCCAAAACAACAAATAATGATCAAACTGGATTTATATATCATAGACAGATAACAATATTAAAAGGATAATTTCTCTTATAGATTATGTAATAAAGAAAATAAAAAAACACTTACAATTGGCTTAGATATAGAGAAAGTCTTTGATTCCCTAAATTTGGATTATTTACTCAAAATCCTAATGCCATTTGAATTTCCTGCATCCTTTGTTTATCTCCTAAAGAATATATATACAAATAATTTAGCGTATGTCAAGTTAGGTCCTTTTTACCTCTGAATCTATATATATAACAAAAGGCACTAAACAAGGATGTCTCATGTCACCTATTCTATTTGCTCTGGCTATTGAAATATTGGCAGATTCAATTCGTAACAATATAAAAATCAAAGGAATAGATGTTTATGAACAATAGAATTCTAAAATAATGCTACTTCTTCTTCTTTCGGCTTTTCCCGGTTAGGGGTCACCACAGCGGATCATCTGTCCGCTCATGATTGGCAGTGGAGTTTTACGGTGTCGAGTTGCCAGCCCGGCGCCCAACCTTCCACAGAAGGCACACACATGCACACACTTACACCTAGGGCCAATTTTGAGTGTCCAATCCACCTACTGCATGTCTTTAGGACGTGGGAGGAAACCGGAGCACACGGAGGAAACCCACGCGATAACAGGGAGGACATGCAGACTCCGCACAGAAGGCACCCCAGCAGAGAATCGAACCGGAGAACCTCTTGCTGTGAGGTGACAACGCTAACCGCTGCATCACCGTGGCCACCCTAAAATAATGCTATTTGCTGATGACATATTACTAACATTATCTAATACAAGAGAGACATTAGAAGAATTAGATATATTAATTGATAAATTTCATATGACTTCAGGACTCCATTTCAATAAATCAAAATCAAAATTTTTATTTTTAAATAAAAAAAAAAAGAACTGCAGACTAAGGGGATCACAACACAGGGAAACAAAAATCTACATTAAAATATCTAGGAATTGAGTTATGCAAGGATAATAATGAATTAGTCTAAAAAAACTACAATAATATCATCAACACTATTAAAATCTCTGTGAAAAAATGGAATAAAATAATATTAACATTTGAAGATAGACTATAGTTAATAAAAATGGTTTTACTGCCCAAGATCCTATATATAGCCTTGGCAATACAACTGTTACCAGAAAGGAATATACTTAAAAAAAAATAAATTCATGCCCAATAAAATTTTTCCGGTTCCCGAAAAGAAACAGAATAGCTTTAATACATCGTATGAGACCATGAAAACAGGGAGAATTAAACTTTCCTGATACAGAAACATATATAAAAGCATCAATATCTAAAACAATCTCAGATTGGATAAGTTCAAATTACTATGCAAATTGGAAAGAATTACTAACAGTAATATCAATAAATGAATTTGATTTACAAACAAATTTCAAAAAGATAAAAACAATTTGCCATGGCACATATGTATTAGTATGCAATATAACATAACTAAACCCACTAAAACTCATATAATTAATTATTACATTGACTCATTTAGGAAAATTATTAATGCAAATATAGATTTAAAAATCTGGTTTGATCTTTTAACACCATTTATAGTCACAAAGAACTTTCCATATAAAATATATAGAGAAATTATTAATTCTTGGGAACAGAAAGGATCTGTTTGTTGGCTCCAATGTATCAAAGAACTAAAAGTTTTAGATATGCAATAATAAAAACAACATACAAAATTCCACAACAGGACTAGCTAACTTTACAGAGTATTCGGTCATATTCACAAGATTTAAGCTAAATAATTAACAATTCTTCATTTAAAGAAATACCTACATTTATGAAATATATATATGAAATCCTATATAATGACTGACATGGGAAACACTATTTCAAAATTTTACAAAATATTGATAAACTATAAAAAACACCCAAAATCTCATATTGGAAATATATAACAAAAGGACACTCAATACAGTTAACTGAAGATATTAAAACAAATATCTTATTATCGATAAAATACACAGTTTTTACACAGTACTGGAAAGTTTTTAATTGGAAATGCTTGCACAGAGCATTCTTAACCCCAGATAGAATCAGTAAAATTAGTTCTTCCATAAAAGAAATTGCCTCCTAGGCAATTGAAAATGTAAAACACACTACTGCACAAAGTTTACTATTGGTTAATTAACACTTCTAATACTCACCCTTAGTTTAACCAAGACAGGATCTGAAGAAGGTGACTAACCGAAAGCGCTTATCCTGGTATTATTTTAACCTGTTGGCGGGAACTATTGTGTCATTTTACGTTTTAATAAAGTAGTGATTTTACTGGTCCGCTGAGGTGGAAGCAGCTCTTGTTTTTGGATTTGTGGCTTTTTAGCTGAGCTTCCTTCAGCAGTGCTTTTTTCTTAATACTGCAGATTGTACTTTGTTTAAAGCACTTCACTCAGTGCTCTTTTTAACATGGAAACTACAAATAATTGTAACAATGAAGCATTATAGAAAAATAATTTTTATCTACATACAGGTACTGTTAACCCATTACTTGACTTGGATTTAACTAAGGGAACTTTTCAAGCCATAAATGACTCAGTAAATACTGATTTTGAACGTATTTTTTTATGATGTAGAGAATGTAGCGTACAAAATTAAAAAGCTACAATGGCAACCCTTCCATATGGAGGCCTGCCTACATCATAATGTTATACCAAGGGGCCTAAGAATTAGATGCATGCCTAGTTATTGGAACACCTATCCGGAATTGCTTGCCAAATGGCAAGGAATATAGAAACGTGTTTCCGGTACACAAGGCTATTAATAGAATTTTTTTAAGCCTCAAGAAACAGAGACTTTGGCTTTCATTGAGAAAGAGCAGAAAGAACTTAAGAACATGGAATTATCTGATACAAACTTGATGAAACTGGAGAACTTGCAGGATAAGTTGGATGCATATGAAAACAGGCTGAAGGGTACCAAAAGTAACAAATTAAAAAAAGAGACTTTAATGACTTTGCTGCCGGTCATTTATTTGACTGGCCTAGGGACAAGAAACCACAAGGTACTAATGAGAAAAAAAATTCAATCTGGCCCCCTTACGAAAGGAAGTGGAGGTAAATCCACAACAAATTTTGAAGTACAAGCTGAGTTACATAATGCTCCCATTGAGCATGATAAAGTGGTGAATACTGATATTAGAAGTGGGAAAAGGCACAATGGAAGTGTGTTAATAACAGAGCCTAATGTAATTGAAGCTATCCCCTCACCTTTTGAAGCCAACAATGCGACTAAAGGGCTGGATATAAGCCCGGATTCATTATGCACTACTATAATCTGAATGTAGTTCATGCAGGTGCTATATCAAAGAAAGGGTCCAATCAGGCGCCCATTTTTCAACATCTCCCTTTTTTGATACAGCAGAAAAAAGCAAGGATATCAAGGTCGGAAAGCAGGGAGAGGAAAAAGAGGAAGGTAACCAAGATGCCCTTGCTCTTACTAACAACATAAACTCACTAGTTGTAAACATATCGGATTTTGAATTAACAGAAGATCAGCATAAATTGTTACAAAAGGGCTTAAATGTTATACCATCATTGCAATCAGACCTGAGTGAATTTCTAATTGATTTAAGATGCTTTGGCAGAAACATCACGCTAAAATATATATTTGAGAATAAGGATACTCCCACTGAAGATAAATCAGAACAGAACAAACCCTTATTTAAGAAACCCAGTACTTTTGTGCCATTATATCATCCAGCCGTGGATATGTTCATGGGACTATGTGAGACCGAAGTAGCTAATCGTAGAGATGAAGCTAAAGGGAAACATTATAATTTGACACACAAAGAACGTATAGCACTAAAGGAATTACTGCAGAAGAAGGAAGTAGTGATCAAACCAGCTGACAAGGGAGGGGCAACAGTGGTAATGAATTCAACACAATATAGTAAGAAAATGAAAGAGCTTTTGGGAGATGGTAATACTTATTGTAAAATAAGCAATTAGACAAATTGATTGGCACAATAAGGGATGACATCTATGATAAACTGATATATAGAGAAATAGATGAAAGCCTTTGAGTTTTTTAACGTGCAACATCCAGCTATACCTGTGATAAAAGGCATGCCCAAGATGCATAAAAATGTACATGATCCACCCCTACGACCAATTGTATCTGGTAGGGGATAGATTACGGAACCACTTTCCATATATGTAGAGTCCGAGCTCAAGAAGTTACTACTATATGCTCATACAGTACTGAAAGATACTGCACACCTATTAGAATGACTCTATGAGAAGATGCAAGGATGCAATCTGAGTGCTGATATTAAATTGGTGACCTTAGATGTTAGCAACCTCTTCACCTGCATACCGAATCACTATGGGATAGATGCAATAAGAACCTTTGCAAATGATAGCAAGGTGGATCTTAACATAAATTTGATCTGCACTCTATTGGATTTGATACTGAATCATATTTTTTCCTATGGTGAAGATCTATTTTGGCAAAAATGGGGGGTGGTCATGGGCACCCCCTGTGCCAACAGTTATGCCAACTTGGTGTTGGCGGAATGGGAGAGGCAATGGGCACAGGATATTAATAATATATGGATAGAACACATACTATTTTACAACAGGTTTGTTGATGACAGCCTACTCATTTGGAATGGAAGTGAAGTTAAACTTCATGCGTTCATTGGTTACTTAACAAATACCACCAGTTTTTTGAACTTTGAGGTGAAATCATCTGAACATGCCATTGAGTTTTTAGATGTACAAATTATTTTGCAAAAAGAGCAGGGCATTGAAACTGCCCTCTATAGAAAGCCAACATGGAGGAATCATATGTTACATCATTCCAGTATGCACCCGAAGCATATATTTAAGAATATCTTTGAGAATCAAGTTGTCCGAATCTCAAGATTATGTACCAGTGATGACATCTTTATGAATAATCAAGCTAAATTGGTGGAGAACGTTATGGCGAGAGGATACAAGAAAGGGCATATTGTCATGGGTGCTAGTAAGGCAATGGAGTTACGTCGGCAGAAGGGCACACCATATTACTCAGGAAAACTTAAAATGGCTACGAAAAGAACAAGTAGTAATGATTTTCTGAGATGTATGCTTAAGTTTGGGACAGATTGCCCAGAGATCTGCAAGACCATTAAAAAGTTTGGGCCGATACGGACAGCTGATCACAGAATTAAGGAAATCGTGGGGGATCACCCTAGTTTCACCTATAAAAACAAGAAAAATGTAAAAAGTCTACTCTGCAATAATGACAGTTTAGCTGATAAGAAAAATCCAAATAAGGTTACAAAAGTAGCCAGGAAATGTGGTAAATGTAAGGCATGTAATCTTATAAATACAGGCAACAGTTTTTTTACATCCAGTTACACAAAAGATTTATCAATATTATGGAATTGCTAACTGTACCAGTAAGAATGTGGTTTACATCGCCACTTGTAACTACTGTCAAGTATTCTATATAGGTAAAACCAATAGAATGCTTAAGGAATGCATTCTTCGTCATCAGACATCAGAAATCAGACTGAGATGAATGCCCTATATATGCATATACACACGAACCCAGGGCATAAGTTCAGTTTTATGGTAATCATGCAAGTCAATAGTACCATTCAAGGAGGAGATCTCTTCAATAGAACGGAAAGAATAGAGATGGACTTGATTATGAATCTAAGAGCGAATCAGCTGCCTGGGCTTAATCATATAGTACCAATCAAACCCGTCCTAAAGGAAAGGAGTCTAAACAGGAAATAAAGTTGATTTTTTGATTGGATTAACAGAATGAGTTACCATCAGATGTATTACGTAACTGACTCTGCATGACACTACTGCTATAAGCATACTATTGGTCTATATAGGATATAAAGTTGGTTTTGATTGGATCAGGAGTAGATGCATTTGTACAACTATTATCGGACCTCCTAGGCAATTGAATATGTAAAACACACTACTACACAAAGTTTACTATTGGTTAATTAACACTTCTAATACTCACCCTTAGTTTAACCAAGAGAGGATCTGAAGAAGGTAACTAACCGAAAGCGCTTATCCTGGTATTATTTTAACCTGTTGGCGGGAACTATTGTGTCATTTTACATTTTAATAAAGTAGTGATTTTATCGGTCCGCTGAGGTGGAAGCAGCTCTTGTTTTTGGATTTGTGTTTTTTTTTAGCGGAGCTTCCTTCAGCAGTGCTTTTTTCTTGTTAATACTGCATAAAAGAAATATGCTGGAGATGTGAGCAAGTACACAATGCAGATTGGAACCACCTTTTCTTTGATTGTGTTAAAATTACGCCATTTTGGAATGCTATTAATAACGTTCTGCAACCCTTATTTAATGAATCATTTTACTTAACTAAAGGTTTTGTATTATTAAATGTGAATGAAGGTCCTCATTTGAATAGATCAAACATGTATCTAGTATGGACTATATTTGCTATTTCAAGGAAGTGTATAACAAGAAGATGGAATACAAACACAATACCAACTTTGGAAAATTTCTACAGCCTACTGAAGACCACAGCATTATTGGAAACTAAAATTAAAGAACTAAGAATTTATACAAAGCCATTTATCAACAACCCTTGGGGAAACGTCTTATCGTTGATTGACACTATATAATAATTGATCAGACACTCTGATAATGGATTGGACATACTTATAAAGTAACTGTAAATAGTGTACATAGTTATTTAAGATGTTATGTATAAATACTACGGAATTCATTCAAATGTATTTGAAAAATAAAAGTTTGAGGGAAAAAAAAAAAAAGACTAGGAGGACATTTAGCTAGGACCCCTGCATGGATAAAAGTATGTAA
This sequence comes from Protopterus annectens, assembly GCF_019279795.1. Classification (NCBI taxonomy): domain Eukaryota; kingdom Metazoa; phylum Chordata; order Ceratodontiformes; family Protopteridae; genus Protopterus; species Protopterus annectens. Next base: position 189,028,204 of record NC_056740.1, read on the forward strand.
TGACCACATCCAAAAAATGAAAATAAATTCCAAAGACCTCCCTTGTATTAAAAAGCTCAGGATACATCTTTTACTTAAAAATAATATAGCGACATTTCAAAATCTTCTGGATACACTAAGCGTAAACTATTTTCTAACTCTTCTCCAGCCAATACATCTTAACCTGAATATTACACTTGATAAAAAAAATGATCAACTTGAACAAATATCCCAAAATCTGAAACTGGAACTTGTGGGACATATTAAAATATAAAGATAAATCCATCAGGGATATTAGAATTAACTGTAATCTTAACAAAAGCTATACAATTATAATAAGACAACTAAATGAATTTGCATTTTCTGTAGCGGATAAACTGGAACTTAATGATGAATTTCACTTATGTGATACACTGTTAAACTTTTGTTATTAAAAAGGAAAATTATATCAAAACTATACACATTGATAATAATAAATATTAAATATCAATCATCCCTGTTATCCTCAACATACTGGACCATTCTGACTAAAAGTTATTCCAAAGAACAAAAGCTTCAAGCAATTCACAATACTTTTAAACTCACACCCTTCAAGAAGCTTATCTACACACAATTAATAAATAATAATGCCTATTTAATCCCTGCTAAATTAAACACAAAAGAAATCTCTCCCAGATGCCAAACCTGTTTAGCTTCATATGCTGATATATTACATAATCTTCTGGAGTTGCAACTACTCTTACAAGTTGTGCTGCTCCCTCAGAGTGCATTTAGAAAAAATAGGGTACATGAAATCAACCTTATCTTGGAAATTTGCAATACTAAATATGAATATTAATTCTTCTACTTTATCAAAACTGAAACTACATGTTTTAACTACACTTTGTGCCCTAGGCAAACTATATATAGCACAGAACTGGCTGGATCAAGCACAAATGTCACGGTCTGGCTTCAGAACTATGTCATATACATAACCTCCCATAAGCTAATAACGAACAATCACAACAAGTAACACTACTATTTACAATACTGGAATCTACTTTCTAGATCATATATTGAAGAATTAACCTTACAGAACATGGTTCTAGAGATCAAACACTTATGGACCACCATATCTTGCAGATTAGTCACATTCAGATGTGCGTGTATACAAGACTATTTTAAAAAAAGGGAATTTATGTCATTGTATACAGCAGGAATGAGGTTGATAACTAATGTTTTTCATAGCATTCTATATTTTTCTTCATTGAGGTACATATTGTATATAGTTGTTTTAGTTGTACTTCTTTTTGCATAAATTAATGTTCCAACACATAATACTGGTTGGTTGACAACTTGGTTGAAAATCAATAAAAAGATTTTTGAAAAAAAATTAAAATAAAAAGCAGAGTCACACCTATTCCATCTCCTTTGCAGTCTGCGAGGATGTTTTCACTTGCTGCCAGCCTAGTTACTTCCTGGTGTGAGCTGCTTGTCTTGGTCAAGCAGAAACTGCTTGTGCCCAGTGGCATTCACTGGCCAAGAAGGCAGAAATACCAAAGTAGCTAAAGCTCTGGTGGAGTGACCTTTTGGTTTGACTGGTAATTTTTTATTCCTGAGTTGATATATGAATGTGATGATAGAAGTCAACCACCTGGATAAGGTTACCTTGGGGACCGGAAGACCTTGTTTGCCTACTGCATAGGACAGGAAAAGTTGATCTGATTTTCTAATGTCTTTGGTTCTATGCAAATAAAAGCGTAGCTGCCTATGAACATCTAACTGATGCAACTTATATTCCGCCCTGTTGGAGTGGTTAGGGAAAAACACAGGAAGGTCTATAGACTGATTCAGGTTACTCTCTGAAGAGACCTTAGGAAGGAAGGAAGGATTAGTCCTAAGAGCAACCCTGTCATTGTGGAACATGAGGTATGGCGGACGGATAGAAAGAGCCTGTAGTTCCGAAACTCTTCTGGCTGAAGTAATAGCTACCAGAAAAAGGGTTTTCCAAGATAAGAACTTCAATGAACAAGAATCTGCAGGTTCGAAAGGGGGCAAAATTAAAGAAGCTAAAATCAAATTTAGATCCCACGGTGGTGGAGGATCTCTCACTGGGGGCCTGAGCAGAGTGGTTCCTTTGAGAAAGTCTTTACACAGCTTATGGGACATGATATTGTTTTCCGACAGGCCAATGTGAAAATTTGAAATTGCAATTAACTGAACTCGAATTGTAGCGGAAGCAGACCCAGCATGAAAGAGCTCCTCAAGAAATTCCAAAATATAGTGTACAGGGGCTGAAAAGAGGTCTATACTTTTTGCCTCTGCCCAGGAAGAAAAACGTTTCCACTCACTAGCCTAAGTTTTTCTGGTTGTAGACTTGTGTGATGACAAAAGGATTTTGTGCACAGAGGGGGAGATATCTGGGAACCTGGCTAAGGTTGGAAGTGGAGCAACCAAGCTGTGAGCTGGAGAGAGTGTAGGGATTGGTGCAGCCCGCCCAACTGATGAATCAGGAGGTCTGGAACTAGGTCCAGAGTCCAAGGCTGCTCGAGAAGATAGCGATGCAGGAATGGGAACCATATTTGTCGAGGCCAGTAAGGAGCAATGAGGATCATTTTGCAACCCAAAACAGTAGCTTTCTGAATTAGCTTCAGGATGAGGGGAAAGGGCGGGAATGCATAAAGAAGTCCCTGAGGCCAATCGTGGACTAGAGTGTCTCTGGGGGAATGTCCGGGAAGTGGAAGGAGAGAGAAGAAATTGCTGCACTTGCTGTTGAAGGGAGTTGCAAATAGGTGGCAGCAAGGTTGGCCCCATTTGCGGAAGATTTGGTCCGCAACTACCTGGTTCAGAGACCAGTCATGAGGCATGAGAATTGCTCTGCTCAGTCCGTCTGCTATGACGTTGGACCTCCCAGGGATGTGTGTTGCAATCAGAAACCATTGGGAAGAGATCGCCCACTGCCAGAGTCTGAGTGCTTCTCGACATAGGGGGTAGGACCTGGTTCCGCCCTGCTTGTTGATGTACCACACTACAGACATATTGTCCATTTGAATTGCAATAGTCCCGGTAGGAAGACAGTCCTGAAGAGCCTGCAACGCTAAGAGCATGGCTCTTATCTCCAAGACATTTATGTGCAGATGATACTCGTGAGGTTGCCAGGTGCCTTGGACTGTTCTGCCCTGATAATGCCCCCCCCACCCGATCAGGGAGGCGTCCGTGCTCACCGTAGCCACTGGAGGGAGGAGAACAAATGGTCTGTCGTGGAGCACTGATGTGGAGACCATCCAACACGCAAAGTGCTTCTTGCATGCTTGAGTGATCATAATCATGCAAGACATGGGAAGTTGCTGGAAGGACCATTGGGTGAAAAGAAGCCACTGGAGAATCCTCATGTGAAAACGAGCTAGAGGGACAAGTATGATCGTTGCTGCCATGAGACCTAGAGTTTGAAGGACAAACCTGGCTTGAATTCTTTTGCATGCTAATAAAATCTTGACATGCTGACGAATCACTAACACCTTTGTGGTGGTAGGCTCGCAAACATGTCCTTGGTATTTAAATTTGCGCCTATAAAGGTGATAGACAATGCAGACTTTTCGAAATTTATTGTGATACCTAGCCTGGAGCAAGTGTCGATAGTACAGTCTCTGGCTCGCAGAAGATGATGTCTGGTGGTAGCAGTGAGGAGCCAGTCGTCGAGATATGGAAACACCTGGAATCCTTGCCGTCTCAGGTGAGCGGTAACTACTGCCATACATTTGGTAAACACCCTGGGGGCTGTGGTGAGACCAAAGGGCAGAGCTCTGAACTGATAATGGCTGGCTCCCAGCCAGAAGCGAAGGAATCTTCTGGAGCGTCTGTCCATTTTGATGTGGTAGTACGCATCCTGAAGATCTATGGAGCACATCCAATTGTCCTGACCCAGGAAGGGTAAAATGGACTGAAGCGTGACCATCTGGAACTTCGTTCTTTGTACAGACTTGTTTAGTCTGCTGAGATCCAAAATGGGTCTCCAGTCCCCTGTCTTTTTGGTACCAAAAAGAACCTTGAGTAAATTCCGGATCCTTGTTGGTCTGCTGGAATTTGCTGGATGGCCCTTTTTTTTTTTTTTTTTTTTTTTTTAGCAGTTTTGAGACTTCTTGTACTGCTTGGTCCCTTAGATTGGGTGGAATGTCTGGAAGGGACTTGTTTGACCTCATGGGGGTGCAAACAAAGGGAATTCTGTAGCCTCCGGATATGATGGACTGTACCCATTTGTCTTGTGTTATGTCTTGCCAGGCTCTTGGGTACAGCGATAATCTTCCCCCAACTGCCTCCAGAGGTGGACAGCCAGGCAACCCTTCAGGGATGCTGGAAGGGCTTCTCAGAGAAATTTTCTCTGCTGCCCTGATTTTGTGGACCCCCTCTGCCACGAGAGCGGCGTCTGCTTTTGTTCCCTCCTCTGCCCCTGGATGGGAACTCACCATGTGTGTCCAGCAAGGCTCCCTGGGATTTCCAGAACCACATCTTTCCACTCTTCTGACCCTTAGGATATGGTCTGGAAGGAGTGGAAAAATGGACCCCTACGGCAGAGACAGTCTTGCCTTTCTGCTCACACCTGGTAAGGGTATCTTTCACCTGTGATCCGAAAAGAGAGGAACCATCAAAGGGAGTGTTGGTGAAAGACGCTCTGAAAGGTTCCCCAAAGTTACATAGCCACATCCAAGCGTGCCTCCTTAGGGCCAGCCTGTGCCTGCGGCTCTACTTGCACCATCAGCTGCATATGAAATGAGCCTCATGGAGGAGTTTACCACTGAATTAAGAGTCGCCAGCTGGGAAGCTGCCTTAGCCTGGGCCCCCTCAGCTGATGGATCTAGGAGGGTATCTCCAAGCTCTTTCAGGAGATCCCTCTGAAGACGGGTAAAGTGGCACAGGTAATTCAGGGACCGCATGGAAAAGGTCACTGAAGAGAACATCTGCTTCCCATATCTGTCCATCGTCCTGGACTCCTTGTTAGGGGGATGGACAGATGAAGTTTCAGCTAACTCCTTCTTTGTGGCCGCCGCTACCATCATGGCATCAACGGGGACACCTTTGGTCAAGAACTGTTTGTCCTGCGGTGCAGTAATGAATTTGGCAGGTCTTCTAGGGGTCGGTTCCACTGTGTCTAGAGCCATCCACTCCTTCCGAGACCCCACAGACATCAGTGGGTCGAAAGGGGAAGACACCCAGGAGGTGGAAGGTCAGGATCCAAATGCATCCAGGAATACCGACTCATCCTCGGAAGGGCTTAGGGTAGAGTCCATTTCCCCCTCTGCCTAAGCATCTCAAGGATGTCAGAGAAGGAGACATCTTCAGAGGGGGATCCTTCCGACTCCTCTAAGTCGGTATCTGATGTGACAGACTCGGGGGAGTCAGCATGCTTCCTCTTGCATTTCCTCTTGCGAGGTGGCTCCTCTGAATGATCAGGGGAAGCCTCGGAAGAGGAGGATACACCCAAAGGGGTGTCCTGGAGCGCTGGATCCCCACGCTTGGGGTCTGGAAGAGGGGCAGAGGCTGACGCAGACACCCTAGGGAGAGGAGCCGATGGGGTCGATCGTGGGACTGACTCAGGGGCCAGTACACTCATCACCTCGAAGGCATCCCTGCCCGGACGCAGAGAGGGCTCCGGCTCTGAAGAGATGGCTCTGAGGCAGATGTGGGAGCCGAGCTCACCTGAGCCGACGCCCCAAAGGGGAAAGCAGGGTAGGACAAGGGTCTGATGCCACTCGCCCCAGCGGAGCCAATGATGGAGTCTCGGTGCCCAGATCCCTCCAGGGAAGGTACCATGGAAGGGATCGGAGCCGACGGAACCGAAAGAGAGGGTATCGGTGCCGACAGTTCCATGACTCGAACCACAATGAACTCCGGCTCCGAGCTCATAGGATGAGTCAGAGAAGGAATATCTACAGCTGTGGACGGAGCCGACTCCTGATGAGGAGGGCTGGACAACATTTTGGCTAGGGCCTGCGATTTTAACAGCCTACTGACCACTCTTTCCAAGTCACGGTCCGAAAGACTAGAGGACCGAGAAGAGTGGGATGAGCGATGACTATGGACTACTGGAGCAGGGGCGACTTCGGAGCCAAACATGTCCACTCCAAAGAAGGAGACCTGGATCTTTTCCAACTCTCAGCTGGCTCCGAAGAACGTGTCGGAGCCGACTGGGAGGGAGGGACATCGGTTCCAGCCGGAGCCGAGATGGATTGTGTGTATTCACCCAATGACAGCTCCGAACTGGGAGCCGATGGTTTTGGTGGCCTGGAAGATTTCACGGGCTGAGCCTTTGCCGGTGAATATTGGGGTTTAAGCAAACCCCTCAGGATCAATTTATTTTTGTGCTCCTGCAGGACTCTTGGACTGAAAATGCATGGCAGACCGAGCAAGAGTCCTGCAGGTGCACGGCGCCCAGACAATAAACACAAGAAGTGTGACCATCTGTCAGAGACATCTTCTGACAGCATGAGTCACACTTCTTGAATCCAGATGGTTTAGGATCCTTGGACATCCTGGAGGAAAACCAAGGACAGGAACACACACAGAAAGTTTAAAGTAACCAACCAGTAAAATTTTACACACTACAGTTACCACAACCAACTACAAGCACTACTACAACAAAAACTAAAGATAACTATCACTAAACACCAACCGTGATTAATAAAGGAATTTTTTTTTTTTTTTTTTTTTAGAAGGAGATAGAGAGAAAGGTTAACCTCTAACTTAAACGGAAAACCTTTCTGAGGAAAGGGAGAGAAGGGGGGAGGGGAAACTCTCTAACTTAGAGTTTCTTGGGGAAAGTAAACAAATCTAGAAAAGAAACTAGCTACAATACAACAGTCTAATCTAATGACTAATTCTACACTAAAAACTACTGTTTTGACAAGAAAAATACAATAATAAAGTTTTATACGACCTGAGCCACTAGAACAACCTCGCAGCAGAAGCGGCAAATGAGATCTGGGTATCTAGCACCAGGCATCATGGGATATAGGGGGGCCTCAAGCCAGTAAGCAGCTCTCGAGCTTTTGAAGATGGCCGAGTCGGAGCAGAGGATCGGCTCCGAACCCAACCAGCAAGAATGAAGGCGAGATAGACAACTTAACATCTAATGTTTTTCATAGCATTCTACATTTTTCTTCATTGATGTACATAATGTATATAGTTGTTTTAGTTGTACTTCTTTTTGCATAAATTAATGTTCCAACACATAATACTGGTTGGTTGACAACTTGGTTGAAAATCAATAAAAAGATTTTTGAAAAAAAAATTAAAATAAAAAGCAAAGTCACACCTATTCCATCTGCTTTGCAGTATGCGAGGATGTTTTCACTTGCTGCCAGCCTAGTTACTTCCTGGTGTGAGCTGCTTGTCTTGGTCAAGCAGAAACTGCTTGTGCCCAGCGGCATTCACTGGCCAAGAAGGCAGAAATGTAGGCAAAGAATAATTTACTATTTGACAATCAGGAAACACATACATGATAATTCAGAGTGGAAAGGGATACAGTGAGGGTCTTGCTGAGTATGTACACCCCCCCACAAGGGTACTGGGGGATGCGTGGCCTTCCCATCCCTATGGATACAAGTTATGTCAAGTCCTCACTACACTTTGCACAAAGAACCTTGCAGAGACAGACTAGGGACACACCAGGCATCTCGCTGGCTTCTGCACAGAGGGTAATTTGGCAGTTCTTGGATGCACTTATGGCACATGTGTATCAGTACATCTATTTCCTGGTGTCACCTCAAGACCAAGGCAGGACTAAGTGTGCCTTTTATGGGGTGGGACATCTCCCTGAGGTACTCTGTGTGACAGATTGCACCCATGTTGCAATTAGAGTCCCATCTGGTCTACTGAGGGAGTAATACCACAATAGGAAGTGTTACCATTCTATCAATTACCAGGTATTCTGCAATGCATAGGGGTGCATCACCAACATCTCTGTCTAGCAGTGTACACGATTCCCATATCTGGCACACTACCTCACTCTACCATCTCTTCCTCCTACATGGTAAGATGAAAAGTAGTTGTCTTGTTGGTAATGGAATTTTTTTCTATTTAAGTACTCATTCATGGTAAAATGCATTGCTGAATACTAAAATGCTTTTTCTTTGTTTCGTCTTCCCCCCTCCCCTCTCTCTCTTTTTTCCTCTCTTTCTTTCAGTGAGGCTAGATATCCACTGGAGTCATGGCTCACGACATTAGTGAGAAATCCAAGTGGAGCTGCAGAAGAGAGCTACAATGCATTCCTGTTGCTGACCCATACTGGCATTGAGACTGTCTTTGGCCTCTTTAAAAGTTGTTTTAGGTGGCTGAATGAGTCTGGGGGTGGCCTTCAGTATGACAAAGCAACTGCATGCAGGGTACTTACTACATACATGCTGCACTCTGCACAACATAATCATGCGCAGGTCTGGTGTTGAAGTGACCCATGCTGTCTCTGCAGCTCTCCAATTCTACTCCTACTATGACTAATGCTGACCAGTCAGCAACAGTAGTAAGGGACCCCATGCAGTAGTTAATGCACGGCACATGAATGTACAGATAAAGAGGTGGCATCTGGTTCAGAACTATGGCCCAGGACATTCACGTTAGCATTTCCTTTCTTGTAAAAACAGAGTACAATTGATGCATAAAGTGATACCTGTGGGCATTGCTATATGAAAAATGTTCTACTGTCACTGTTCATCTTTAAATAATTTTATTTATTTATTTTATTTTACATTTGTTAACTGGGCTAGTCCAACTGGATGCATGTCCATTTTCAGTGGAGGCCCGAGGAGAAAAGCTCCGCTATCTACTACATGATAACACAAGTATATACAAAATACGTATGGCATTTAAAGTACAAATACACAAGGCATTTAAACCACAATATGAGGATGTACAGAAAAAGGTGATGGTGAGATAAAGATATTATTAGAGTACTGATAAGCATAATGTGAGACAGAAAAGTTAAATAGTTTAAAAGTTAGCAAAAAGAGTTTAGAGACAAGTATAGATTATAGATAAGAGAGTAATTTCTCAGTAGGAGTGAATAGATTAAAAAATAGAGATGGGAGAAGGTGAAAAGGATACCGGAGATGGGAGGGGGTAAAGATCAGCTGAGGTTATTGCAGGAGCATAGCCAGTGGTTGGTTAGAAAGTGTTTCAGTTTAGTTTTAAATAGTGTTATGGAAGTTTGGGCTATTAGATCTGGAGGAAGTTGATTCCAAATTCTGCCAACTGAGTTGGCAAATAAAGAGTCACCTGCTGTGTTTTTTGATCGATGAGTTTGAATCAGTAGTTTATTGGAAGAGCGAAGGTTTTTTAGGTTGTTATAGGGTTTTATAAGGGAAGAGAGCATTGGTGTATTTTCTGGGTGGTAAAGGGCTTTATGGGCAATTGTAAGCTGATAGTATTGAATTAGGTGGGGTAACTCTAGCCATCCTAGGTTATGAAGGTTCAGGCAGTGATGAGTTTTATATGGGGAGGCAGTGGCAAATCTGGCAATGTTGTTGTAGGCTGCAGTAAGCTTGTTGATGTTATGTTTAGAAAGATTAGTATATATAGGGGAAGCATATAGTAGAGTAGAGGTAAGATGGGTTCTAGCTATGGTAGTTCTTGCTTCAGGAGTTAAGAAAGATTTGATTCTGTAGAGGGAACCTAATTTTCTATTCATTGCTTTTATGATGGAGTTAATATGGAAGTCAAATTTAAGTACGTTGTTAATAGTTATGCCTAAAAGTTTGGTTGTTTGGTCTGGAGAGATAAGGGTGCCATTTTTTGAAGAAAGTGTGAAGTTAATAGAGGGAGAGAGGTGTGTAGGTAGAAAGAGGAGAAGTTTAGTTTTCTTAGGGTTTAAGAGGAGACAGTGATTGGAGAACCACTGCTCTATGGTGGTAAAAGTTTTTTGGGTAATGGAGTGGAGGTCAGTTTGGTTGGTGGCAGAGCAAATGATGGTGGTGTCATCAGCGTACTGAATACAAGTAGTTAGAGGGGTGGCAAGATGCAGGTCGTTTATAAAGATGGAAAATAAAAGAGGACCTAAGATGGAGCCATGGGGGACTCCTAAAGTGGTGGGGAGAAGTTCTGAAAGATTGTTGTTCCATAACACGGCTTGTTTCCGATTTTGAAGGTATGAAGTAAACCAGCTTAAGGCAAAGTTATCGAGTGAGAGAGATTTTAAACGATGTAAGAGTAGTTGGTGGTTCCCATGTCAAAGGCTTTTGACAGGTCTACAAAAAATGCTTATGTAAGAAGATTGTTATTGCGGTTTTTATTAATGGAGTCGATAAAGGATACTAAGGCTGAGGTGGTGTTATGGCAGGGACGAAAGCCATGTTGGCAGTTTGCGAGGAGATTGTTGGATAGGAGGTGATTAAGTAACTGTTTGTGGATGCATTTCTCCATTATTTTTGCAATAGGAGATAGTAGCGCTATAGGGCGGTAGTTAGAATACTCAAATGATTCACCTCCTTTGAAGAGAGGGATGATGTGGGAGATTTTCCAGAGTGAAGGTATAGTACTTTCTCTTATGGTTCTGTTGATTAGTATAGAGATAGGGTAAGCAATAATATATAAAATAATATACACATATTTTATTTCAGAGCAAGTACTCTTATTATTGTTTGCAAAAGTCATGCCTGAATGCTCACTGGCTTCTGTTCAGTAATGCAAGACATCTTTTTTATTAAACACCTTTATTGAATTATTACTTGTGACAAAGGCAAATTTACATTTATATAAAAGTAATCAAACTGTATTAAGTTCACGTTTATAAATATTATACTCCACGTGTAAATTATTCAATTCCTGCCCTTTTTTTTTTTTTTTAAACAGAAGCATCTTTATTAAAGCATTATTTACAACACAGGCCATCATACATTTATATAAATGAAAACCAACCTCACCAACACAATCCTAGTTGCAAGCATTTTACATCACAAACCATACTGAGACACTCCCAGTTGCAAACATTATACATCACTTATAATCTCCCCAGTCACTTTCAGTCAAACGTTACATACTTCCTTCAAGTCATGTCTTCTTTTAAACTCAATTCCTCCCCTGTATGTATTGTTCTCACAATTTCCAATTTCTTATGTAGTTTGCACCTACCCTTTTCTAAAGATCTCCATTCCAGTTGTTTCATCTCTGTGACTATATTCATTACTTGTAGTACAGTTGGTTTAGATTTTGATTTCTATTTTTTAGTAAGTGCTTTTTTGGCAGCCACTATGATTAGACAAAGCATGGACCTTTTCATGTCTAGGCAATTCTGATGCTGTATCACAGCTCATATCCCTGGTAACACCAATCTGCCCATCCAGCATCCCAGACAGTCCATCCCGCAGGGAATCGCTAGTGCCATCTCAGCATACTCATAGAAAACATGTTCCCACTTACCTTTCTTCCCAGTCATACCACCACCATTTGCTGTCTTCCTAAGGAAAAATTCTCTGGAGTCTACTTGGGGTATAAAAATATCTATGTAAACATTTCCATGCAAAAATCCTAAATCTTCTAGCTGTTCGATATTTGGAAGACAAATGTATCCTCCCATTGTTTCTTTGTGACTTGCTTATCCAATTTCTCTTCCCAATCCTTTCTAACCTCCTCCGATTCTTATAGTTATGTAATATTTTATATGCTCTACTAATAATTCATTTAACAGCAGCATCTGTTCTAGATTCTACTAAACACTGTGCCAGTGTTGGACACCCCCCCCCATTTCTTTCTCTTTTCCTATACTTAAGGCAATTTCTAACCTGCAGTCCAAACAAATTCTTGGTATCTTCCCATTCTATCATCTTTCCCTCTCTTATTTGTTAGCAATACCTTGGTTCCTTTGCCAGTTTTCTCTGATAAATTCCAGCCCCCTCTTGCCTGCTGTCAATATTCCTAATTGCAGTCACCCCTACTGGCAGAATCTTCTTTCTCCATTCCCATGTTGGCTTAGTTCTTAGGCTACTTTGTGCTACTTTATAGATATAATATTCTGTATGATTATTGTTATTATCCTTAAAAGTCTGCATCCAAAAATCCCAGTATCTCCTTGTTTCTTGAACCACCCCGCCATTTCATCATCCCTTTCCACTATGAATTATAGTTTCTGCTTGTGCTATGTATAGGAGCCACGTTGTAAAGCTTCCAGATCTTTATCAATTTTTTCCTCCTCCTAGCTTCTAAACTTTAATAAGAATATCATCTATTCCCGAGGACTTTCCTGTAGATTGGTTATCCATCACAATTTTCATCTCATCTCCTCCTATCCTAACAGTTTGCAATTGAGCCTCATCTACCTTTAAACTTAGCATATTTAATTCTTCCATAAACATTTCCATTTATATATTTTCTTGATTTCCATATTTCTCTGTTTTATACACTTTCATAGGATTTCTGAAATATTTCTAATATCTCTACAGAGCTCATTACCTTCCTTGTTATAGGCTCCCTACACTTGGCGACAGCCCTTTTTACTTTGTTGCCAGAGTCGTTTTGTTAAAAGTTTTTATGCTCTAATGTTATCAAGAAACAGTTGCTTAACAGCAATCTTTCTAAACTTCTGGATATTACTGAAGTAGTTCCTTATTTTCTGCTTAGCATTCTGTAGTTGATCCTCTTCTTGTTCGGTGAGATTCACTCTATTTTGCAATACGTCAACATTTGTCAGTTCCTCTAAATAATTCTTGTTACTCCTTAACCATAACTCCCTTTCTTGTATATCTACCCGATTTTTAAACTCCACCTCAGTTTTATCCCGCTCCCTAGCTATATTTTCAGAAGTAATTTCTATTCTCTCTAATAGCTCATGCATAATCTCTACTACATATTCATTAAATTCTTCTCTTTTATGACAGGTGGGAAATCAGCAGCATCACATTTTTATTTCATTACCCTGTGCTTATATTTTAGTTATTATTGGCACATGAAAATAGTTATTGGGTGCGTATCAAGACCTTCAATTAAATTTGCACGTTCCTGTGAAATGTAAATTCGGTCTAGCCTAGCCCAGTTTTTATATCTTGGGGAATAAATATGTAAATTCACTCCAAACTCCTATTACTGAATTTGCATCTTCCATGCCAAATGTTTTCATAACTTTCTTCAAAAAATCAACCCTCCTTTGTAATATTTTCCCTTATGGGCCTCCCAGACACATCTTCACTGCTGCAAATCAAATTCCAGTCTTCATTGATAAGTAATATTTCTTGCTGAAAACTGATTTCACCCAGAATTTTCTTAAGCTCCATTATAGCAGTTTTAGGTGGAATATAAATACATGCCAATGTAATCTTTCTCCTCCTTTGCCAGTAGCTCCTTAGCACTACAAATCTGCCATTATCTTTTTATCTTCTATCACTACTGGAGCTCCTCTTCAAATATAAGTACTCCTGTTTTCCTTTGTCCTACATATTCTGTCTGAAAACCTTTATCAAATTCAAATGTTCAGATCTTTCCCAGTGTCTGTCCTGTAACAGTTACTTGCACTCTAAATTTTTTAAATATAGTTCACTATTCTTTTTTGTATTTATCTGTGCGACCACTGACATTTGAAGACATTACAGAAAGCATAAGTGTATTAAAAGCTATTATTCCCACCTTTTATGTATAATTTACCTTCTGTTCAATGTCTAGTTCCAGCTTTTGTGACATGCATACACCATTTGGTATGCTGATCTTTTATATAGTTGTTTCTCGTCATATGCATTTCAGCCTATGTCACATCTTACAAAACTTTGTTTTATTGAAAGCCCTCAAAAGAAAAAAAAAATACCCCCTATTAATTTAATACTAACATACAAACTATGTACATCTTCAGTATAATAGTTTTATCCTCCTAACAGGAACAAATATACCAAACTGACAGCCACACTCACAAACTTAAGTTAACCTAAAACATAGGTTATCCATGCTGAGACGTATGGTGCACCTTGTGCTTCCACTACGTGCCAACTAGTTTTGTTTCATCTTTATAGCTCTCCCAGCTGGGAAAACCCCTGAATGCTTTCAGATAACATTATATCCTAGATAGTTTCTATTTTATTTTTTTCTCCAGCCAATCACTCTCCACCAGGCTGTAACCAGTTTCTCTTTATCAGATTGTCTCCATGGAGACATGAGAACCAGACAGTCAATTTCTCTAACAGTTTGTTTCCATGGAGACATGAGAGCCAGATACAGAATTGCTACTAAGCATACATTCATTTGCTGGAAAAAAAAAGCTTCATAATATTCAATATTCTTTTTCATTTACTTGCTTTCTTTTAAAACTTGTTATTAAATCAATCTAAGGTCCTTAACCAGTCATTCCCTCAGCAAGAATGAGTAAAAGCACATTTTTCATTTGTCATGCTCTTTTAACCAGGCTTTTTTTTTTACACTGCATTGTGTACATCTCTTAAAAGTGAACAAAAAGAGAGAAGGGAGAAAGAAAGGGGAAAAAAAAGAACAGCAGCACCTATTTACAATCCCCATTACACTTAAAAATAACTGAGAAAATTTTACTTTATAGCATGCAAAGAAAACCATACATCACAAAATTACTGTTAAGAAAAAAAAATTTCTTTACTTACAGTTAACATCCTCCCTTTTGTCCTTCCCCAAAGTATTTTTCCAAACATTAATGACATGAAGTAGGGCATACACACTTTAGAGTCTCCCACAAGTCCAACAAATTCTGAAAGTCCAATATTTCCAGATTTTCTTGTTCATTCATATTTCACAACTATAATTATTGCACTGTAAACTCATATCATATTAAATTACTGCCTTTATTACAGTTCATTTCCATCTCCCAAATCCTGTCTCTGCAAAGTACTCACAATTTTTCTAGTGACTGTTGTGCGCCCTTCTTTCTCACCATTTTCTATTGAAACAGTGGAAAAGGTTTCATAGGTACAGTCTCTTTGTGGTCTTTATTACCAGAAGAACAAGAAGCAGACTCTCCTGTTTCACAGCTCACTTTTTGTTGGACAAACTTTTGTATTTCCTGCTTAGCATGTACTTCATCAAAAAATGGATTTTGTCACTCCAGGGAAGAATACCTTGAAGACATGGATACAGCAGGTTGAATCTCACACCTGTGTCTTGACATTTCCTGAATAACAGAATTAATTTACTTCTCTTCTGCCTGGTGTACAATGAGGAATCATTCTCCACAAACACTCTGCTGTCTCCCATTTTTAGTAGTTTGTCATTCTGCCATACTTTTGTCAGAATCAACTCCTTCTGCTGGTAGGACTGCATCTTTACTTTTAAAGGTCTAGGTTGCTTTCTCATAGCCAGGTTTGATGCATACACATGGTATGCCCTTTCAATTAATTTGTGCTGTGGCATACCAGTCCAGTTGCTTATTTATGCTTTCATAAAATTAGTGCAGTTTGTTCCTTCCAGCTTCTTTAGTATAGCTGAAAATCTTGGGTTTTCCCTACATGCTCTGTCTTCTAATTCTATTATTTTTTTCATTTCAACCTCTAAGTTTTGCAGATTTATCACCTCATCTGAGTATCTGTTTAAAGCTTCTTCCATTTTTAACAGCCTTTTGTTGTTTGTGCTGATATATTCTATCAATGTTTTGTTTATTTTAAACAGGTCTGTGTGCACTTGTCTTTTATCTTCCTGTAGGTTACTGGAAGTCATGTCTGGAGATTGCATTGCTTTTTGCTTAACAGCTGCATTAACCTTCCCCAGTGTTTCTTCCTCACTTTTTGTAGCTGATTTTTTCCAGGTGCTCTGTATTTCTTTTTTTGCTGGCATCCAGGCAGTATACTTACTAGACAATCACTGAAATTTACCAATAAACACAAAACTCTACTGGACTTCTCCGTTGAGTTTGTTTTCACACTGGGAGAGCTAGCGCTAAGCTGTTACTCAATGTGCAGCCATCTTGGAATTCAGGGATGTAAGGCATCTTATAAGGAATAATCACATTAACTTTTTTACACAATTTATTCTGCTGAGGTGGTGTTCTTAAATATGTACATACTGAATGTTCTCAAGTGGTAAAATTAATAAAAAGTGTTACTCCAGTATTTAACATGAATTCACTTGAAAACATATAGCTTTTTTTATATTACTGAATTTTTCCTCAGTTTGAATTAAATTGTCTGTTTAGGTACTGCACATCAGATTATTTCATTTTGTCATGCACAATAATTTGTGGCCTCAGAGACAAAATATTACTGCTATTAAGTTGTAGGCAATTGCCAGCTGTAACAATGAAATGCATAGAGCACTAATGTTGTTAATCACTGCAGTCATGTTGTACAACTTTTCTTTTCACAATTCCATGAGGTTTTAAGCAGTACCAGTACAGGAATGAAATATATACAGTTGAAAAGTGCCCCCCCCCTTTTTTTTTTACTTGTATGTAATATCTTGCTCCCTTTCAAGTTAAACATTAACATGGGTTTGAGAAGGTCAAATTGCAAGTTAACAGAATGTTACATTAGAATCACTGTAGGTCAAGGTGAAATGTTTAATACACATCTCCTAAACGTAGGCTAGATGATGGTGCAAGTGATTTTGAAGAGATGCTATCATAAGAACTGGACGGTGAGTTAGTCCAATGCTTGATGCAGGTGATCTTGCAGGCACTGATCTGACAGTGCTGAAAGACCGGAACCTCACATAAGAAGTTTTGCTAGATGTAGATGAATGCTGACATGGCCTGCATGAAATCTGTTGTACCTGTTCCTCCTATTACAACACGTTCTTGAGAAGCACTAGTTTCATGTGATTTGCCTCCACATCTGGACAGTATCCCATGCACCGCTACTTCTAAGACTGACTCCTACTTAAGTCTGTCAAGTCCTAACTAGTGTATGAATGGAGGCAGCCACAGAAGCTTTGTGTGCTAATATACTATGCATCAGTGTGATCATGACATTATCCCTACTCTCTGCCACTTCCATGTAGTGCTTGAAATCCACACATATACCATGGAGAACTCTGAACATTTCCACCCGACTCATTATGGCAATGCACCAATTCTTAATGTCACAGCAGATTTGCTGTTGGGCAGCAAATGCTTTGTGTGTTTTCCTGGAGTAGTTGTGAAAATTTTCTGCACCTGGCAGCCCTTTGTAAATGTGCCACCATTATTTCTGAACTTCTGCCGTCATCCTGAAAGTGTACGTCTAGGTTTGAAGATACTGGTGTAGATCAGCATAGGTTTTCTTGTACAAGCGTGAGTGTAATGTCAGCATGTGCTTGACTATGATGCATTGTCACTTCCTGCAAAGTTACTAACATGTTGTGGGGTGCGAGATCCTGTCATTAAACTTGGGGACTAATTGTCACTATACTCAGGCTGCCTCATAAATATAACTATATTATCATCATCTTTACCATCACTATCTTCAACAACTCTTCTGTGCTGTTTTCCAAATTTATTGGTGTAATGAAACTGTTTCCACTGCTGACCCTTTAAAAGATGACTTGCAGACATGATCAATAAAGTAGTAGTATATACTAGGGCTGTACCGAATATTTGCTTCGTAGCCGCTTCGGTTCTGAATAGCAGGCCGAATAGTCTATTCATATTCGGCTAAATAGTGGCACTCAAACCAAATACGAACAGTGGTCACATGTCTGAGTATCTCCGTATATACAATCCTGTACAACAGTAAGCTCACTGGCGCAACCAGTCTGTAGCTGTAGTGGCAGCATGGTCCGTGTCAACTGGTGGGCCACCCGTAACATAATTGTACCGGTAAGATTTTAATTACCTTAACATGGAATCAATGGGATGCTTTGAAAAAAAAAAAAAAGCTGTGGTGGAATGTATTGAAGGGAGGTGGCTGGCATCATGTTAGATCTTTTATGCCTGTGCATGCTAGGCAGTGGTTGCACCAGTGAGCTTACTGACATACAGAACAGTCATCAGCATATTACAGACATGGTTACTTTGTAGCCTATTTTTGTATGATCGTATTACAGCTGTAACTTAAGTGAAGATTACATTTGGGTAGTTCACTGATGAATAAGTCCAATTTGGAATTATTTCAAGATATGTGATGACGAAACAAAAGCAATATGCCAGTTGTGCAAAGCAGTCATCTCTCATGGAGGTGGATCAAAAAAGTCATTTTACAACATCTCCACTAAATAATCATTTGTCCTATAAACATCCTGAGGAATACAAAGTCGTTAACTAGAAGAAAGCAACAACAGCAAGTGGGATGTCTGACACTCAGCAGACTGGCAAGGTTCAGCAAACACTGAGCGACATGATTGTCAAGAAAAAAACATGGTCCATTCATAGTCCTGAGGTGTACAAAACACACCATGCCATCGCAAAAATGACTGCCACTGACATCCAGCTATACTCAATTGTTGATAATAGAGGCTTTAATCAATTGATTGGTGTACTTGAACCTAGATACATGCTACCAAGCCGCAAATACTAAACTGAATAAATCATACCAGAGATGTACAACACAGTGTGGGGCCATGGCCAGACTGCTATCAGTGAAGCACGATTTCTCTGTCTATCCACAGACACATGAGAGCACAGACAACAGAATCTTTCATGAGCTTAACTGCACATTGGATTGATGACACATTTGCATGGAAATCTGCCGTCCTTCATTGCCAAATAATTTGGACAGCACACTGGGTTTCGTCTAGCTGATGCTCTACTTGACATGATGAATCACTGAATGTTGACAAAGAACAAGTCCACTTGGTCTTACGTGATGGAGGTGCCAACATGGTCAAAGCATTACAAGATGTGGATTTGCCCAGTGTCAGTTGTTTTGCCCACACTCTGCACCTAGTTATGAATGATGCAATTCTGACACAGCCATCTGTTGCTGACTAGATAGCACTGTCACGGAAGACTCTGGGACATTTTAGACACTCCAAGTGCTACCTCATGCCTTCACGCCATCCAAGAAGAACTAGGTGTACTGCTTCATCAGGACGTTGTCACCAGGTGGAATTCAACATATCAGATGTTGGATCAGTTGTTGGAGCAAAAGAGAGCTGTGTCTCTGTAAGTTGCTGAATGGGATGACAAATCCAGCAAGGCGCTGTCCCTGACTACAAACCAGTGGGCTTTAGTAGCAAGAACTGTTGCAATTCTTCGGCCATTTGAACAAATAACACATGAAATAAGCTGCAGCAATTCCTGTTTTTCAATGATCCTACCGGCTGTTCAGGCTGTCTTGTTGTATCTGCAGAACGACATAGCTGACAACAGAATCAAAAAGTCAGTGAACTGATAACATCCTTAACAAGGAGATTTTTCCATCTTGTATGAAAAATGGCATTTACACAGTTTCGTCCGGCTTGGATCCATGCTTCAAGCTGCATTTCTTGACACCTGTGCAGCAGGTAAAAGCCAAAACAGACATTGTCACTGCAATGTTACTGTGTTAGCTAAGGTCAATTTTGCCTACAAATCAGCCATCTGAAGTTGTTTCTGAAGTGAATGAACAACTACCAACAAAAAAGACAAAGACAGCAGCAAAAGACTTTTGGTCATCTTAGGATCAGTTGCAGCCTGTTCGGGCACTAAACAGTGATAATTCTGTCTCCATAGAAACAGAACTGAACAACTTTTTGACACAGCCCTGTGTTCTGAGAGACACTGACCCACTGAATTGGTGGAAAATGAACATGACCAGATTTCCAACATTATGTCATATGGCTAAGCACTACCTTTCTGCACCACTTACAAGTGTGCCAAGTGAACGTCTTTTTAGTACAGCTGGTGATACCTTCAGTGAAACAAACTGTCTTAATGCTGGCAACATGGAACAATTGGTGTTTTTGAAAGCTAATGCAGTATTCCTGAGTTCATAGGTTCATAGGTTTATATTAGGCTATCTGCCCTAAGGCATTTATAAGCTTAGCCCAAAGTTTTGTGGCTTACGCCACCCCTTATATGAAAAAATACTGTGCCCATTAGTTTGTTGTGCCTCTGTCCAGCAGTGACACAGAGATGATTCCCGGGGTAAACCTACGATCTCCCATCCACAGGTCAAGATTTCTCTTGAACAGAGCCAGCGAGGTGCTCTGCCTCACATGGACCGGGATTTTATTCCACAGCATAGGGAGTCTCTGAGTGATAAATCTATCCCTCCAGCACGTCCTATTTATATCCGTGCTAAGGTTTAAGTCACTTGCTCTAGTGGTTTTGGTGGATTTGGATTTTTTTGAGGTGGAGCATGTCCATTAATTCCGGGTTGGACATGGCCTTGTATGTCAGGCACATGTCACCTCTGAGCAGACGGTATGCGACTGAATAGAGCTGGAGTTTCTTCAATCTGGAAGAGTCCCTTTATCCTTTTGGTGAGGAACTTTTGGGGTCTCTCCAGTTGCTGCAGATGTCGGGTGAGATACATCCCGAATGGGGCATTGTACTCTATCATTGGTCTGATAAGTGAAGAGTACAGGGGAACAATGACCTCACTAGATCTGGATGTGAATCCCTACATGATCAGGTGGGCAATGTAGAAGGTCTTTCTAACCACTTTAGCAACGTGAGTGTCAAAAGAAAGGCCACTGTCAACCTGGGTCCCCAGGTCCCTGATAACCTCTTCTGTGCTTAGTGGATTGCCACCTATACGGTAGCTTGGGGTTACCTTGTTTTTCCCGAAGGGTATGACTATACATTTTTTGGCGTTTAACTTCAGGCCATGGCTCTGGCACCAGCTATCTGTTTCCGTGAGTCCCTTCTGAAGGATATCCGTGTCCGATGCACTTTCCACTATGGCGCCCAGTTTGCAGTCGTCTGCAAACTTTGTCAGCCAAAGTCCTCCCATGTTGGCCTGTACTTCTGAGAAGTAGATGCCGAACAATAGGGGGCTAAGGACTGAGCCCTGTGGGACACCACTTGTGACCGGCTTGGAGTCTGACATAGCGCCAGCAACTCTAACCCTGTGGGTTCTGTCCTTAAGCCAGTTTGCAACCCATCTTGTGACATATGGGTTTACATTTAAGCTGGTAAGTTTTTCTACAATACCCGAGTGGGGTATTGTGTCGAAAGCCTTTGCAAGGTCAAGGTAGGCTGTATGGACTGCCTTTCCCTCATCAATGGCCTTGGTGACTGTTTTGAAGAAGTCAACCAAGTTCAAAAGGCATGATCTGCTCTTGATGAAGCCAAACTGGGTCGGGTCCAATGTCTGCAAGTCCCCTATATCTTTGTTTATGAGCTCCATTATGATCCTCTCCATAGCTTTGCAGACTAGACTTGTTAAGCTTATGGGGCAGTAATTACCAGGGTCCGTAGAGGCACCGCCTTTGTGGCGTGGGACCACAGTTGCCGTACGCCACTCCTTGGGCATGTATCCTGTGGTAAGGCTGAGATTAAACAGCTGCCTTATGTGTGGGTTTAATTCCTCATTTAGCTCGTGTAGCACACAGCCGGGGACACCATCCGGTCCCATTGATGCTGTGTTTTTAGCTTTAGAGAGAGCAGCTTTCACCTGCGCATTTGAGATATCTGGGAGGCTACACTCCACTGGGATAGTTATCTCTCCTTTAGGGGGGGAGAGGGGGGTGAAGTTTGCACTGAACCTGTCTGCCAGTATGTTGGCAATGTCTGTGGGTTCAGTGATTTTTGTATCATTTTGGACTAATTCTGAGCATATCTGGGAGTTTCCACCCAGGTTCCTAACATAGCTGAAAAAGGCCTTATGATTGTCCTTTGAATCCATGGCAATTTTTCTCTCAAAATTGGCCTTAGTTGATTTTATGAGTGCTCGTATTTTTTTACTAATAATGATCAGGGGTGACTTCCCTTTTATGGATTTTGTTCTATCATGTAATAGCTTTCTCCTCTTATTGTAAAGTAATGTACATCAGTAAAAAGTCTGACAGCTACTTGGTAA
Organism: Protopterus annectens; assembly: GCF_019279795.1. NCBI lineage: Eukaryota > Metazoa > Chordata > Ceratodontiformes > Protopteridae > Protopterus > Protopterus annectens. The sequence goes on from NC_056740.1 coordinate 189,050,001, forward strand.
CATCAGTAAAAAGCTTTGACAGCTACTTGGCAACATCAGCAAAACACTTTGACATCTATTTGGTCATGTCTCCATTGTGTTTTTTTAGTTTATATTGTTTTTTGGTTTTGTGGTGAGTTAAATGTATGTATATGTACAATAACAATTTCTTACTTTTAGCTCTCGTCATAGTGCCAGACAGCAGAACACAGCACAGAATAGTTTGCAAACTTGACTTGCTGTTTAACTATTTCGTTTAGTGCTTAATTTTAGTGCTTAGTTTACCTCTTGACTTGACTAAAACAACTATTCGTATTCGGCCGAATAGTTGGTACAACTATTCGTATTCGGCCGAATACTTGGTACAACTATTTGTATTCGGCCGAATACTTGGTACAACTATTTGTATTCGGCCGAATACTTGGTACAACTATTTGTATTCGGCCGAATACTTGGTACAACTATTTGTATTCGGCAGAATACTGTTAACCCCCTATTCGGTACAGCCCTAGCATATACCATTGCATGCTGAGTAAGGAGGTGTAGGGGACACTTACCATGCACACTGTTTTCATTGCCATTTTTGTGTAGAAATGAAAGATTTGCCTGTTAATACTAATTAATGTGTGGTTAATGTAATCATTCTATTCCCTATAAAAATATAGGTTACTGTTTTTAAACCAACCTTCCTGAGCAGATGTGTTGCTACTGCAGACTTTGGTAATACTCAGTGCCCACACTGCCTCCGATTTTTCTAGGCCCATCACCTTCTGCGTCACAGTTATTCCCACAAATGGAGAGGAGGTATTCCTCATCTGTGCTAAAGGGATAAGTGTTTGGGATCTTCCCGCCCATTACTGATATGAGCAATTGCATTTCAACTCGCTTTGGCTTTAACATGTCTTACTATACCATTTGCCCACTACTTGCACTATATGTTAATGTGCAGTTCCTTTTACATTCCGTCTATAACAACTTGAATCCAGGTCTTTGCCCTCTCCACTTGTCTGGGCTCCCCTTTCCCAAAAAGATGTTGACCATATGTTCTAAGAGTTGCCATGAGGATAAAGTTTTCTTTAAGGCTGAGGTTATAGTTTTTCTGCCTTGATCCCTGGTGTTTTGAATTATTACTGCACCTAAACACAATATGCCGCAGTAATTCACAAAAAACTGATAAAAATCAAAACAGTACAGCAGTAAAAGCATACTTCCATTACCATTAAAATGGTAAAAGGACACAACACCTATAGTTAGATAACACATGCAGAGTCTCACTCTAGTAAAGTAAGGTTTTGTTGAACAAATGTTTGCACCATCATGAATGCACTCACAATAGTAACGGAAAATGCAGTTTGTTAACAGATCCATTCTTCCCCTCCCACTTTTTTGTATTTATAATGCTGTCATTTTTCACTCAGTAACATTCAGAAATCCCCCAGTAAAGACACATATATGTTGAGCCAATAAAATCTCTGACACTTCATTACTTCTCAATTTAATCACTTCATTTCTATCGTGTGCACAGTCATTAATGACACCAAAATAAATTATTCTCAGTGATCATCATGCATTTCCACTGCTGTTGTAATGAATTTCTATAAACAAATGACAGTTATACAATGTTCACTTAAGCCATTGTAATATGCCCAACATATTTGTAAACGTTTATTTAATTAATTTGCAATATTTCTATTATATTTGCTTGCTTTTAAAAAGTCAGAGGATTCCCAAACTATTTGCCATCTAACAGGCAATCACAAGTTAATATGGTAGTGTCACACTTATCTGCACAACTTTAGGGTCATTTAGATGTTTTGTATGCAAATTGGGCCCTTTTACACTTCTCTATAAATTGCACTAATATGTGAACATGTAAAGCAAATTATCCAAGCAACTAGGCCTCAGGTACTCGTGAATTTGTGTTCATGTGAACATACTGAGGACAATGGTTGAGTTCACAGCAGTCCCCAGCAATAGGCAGCAAGAATGCGCAGGTAACCTCAGTTAATTCTCTAACTTGACCATATGTAGAAAAGGCAAAATGGAGCCATATAGGTTCATAGGTAAGTATTAGACTAGTTGCCCTTGCGTTTCCTTTTTGTGCATGAAATAACCTATCCCATTTGGTTATAGATTGGTCTTACCCATCTCATTGTCATTAATTACATTCTACCCTTGTTGAGAATAATTGGGATCATACCATAGATAACTTGAGGGGACCAATGCATGATATATATCATTTAGTAGCTGCCTATGTTTATTAGTAGTATAGGGGCAGCCCTGGGTAAATTTTCTGTTTCCCATCCATAGATGCAAGTTACGCCTGAATATGGACTGGGATGAACTTTGTTTTATGTGGACGGGGAGTTTGTTCCACAGCAGCAGTATCCTCTGATATACCTGCCCCACTAAACCATTAATTTGATGTTGCAGAAGATATTTACCTCCCTAGATCAAGTATTTCTGATGCCATCTGGACTTGCTGATGTGCAGCAAATCTATCGGTAATGGGTCGGAGGAAGCCATCTATGCTGGACACAGGTCTCCTCTTAGGAGTCTGCAAGAACCAAGTATAGTGACATGGCTTCAACTCTGTCCATGCAAAACAGGCTGTTAAGGCCTTGTATCCTTTTAGTAATGTATCTCTGTGGACAGTGCAGTTGTTGCATGTGTCTGGACAGATACATGCCAAAGGTTCTTAGGTTCATAGATTAGTGTTAGGCTAACTGTGCTTGTGGGCCATTTTAAGCCTAGCCAATTACCTCATGTGAAAATCAAACCCTGCACCTTGTGTTTGTAAGGCAACTACCTTAATCATTATGCCAACCTCCCACCCAGGGGGCATTAAAGTTAATGACTGAACTAAAGAGGGTTGAGTAAAGGGGAACAATGACATACCTAGAACTAGGCACAATCCCTTTGTTTATAAGCTGAGCATTACAGGACTTTATTACAGAAAATGGACACATGTTGGTGAAAAGTTAGGTCACTGTCCACATAAGTTCCTAAATCCTGAACAACTGGATAAACACTTATGGGCATATTGTCACTGTGATAGTTCCCAGGGGTAAATAACTTCCCAAAAGACAGAAATAATGCATTTTTAGCATTTAGTTTCAGTCCATGAATTTGGCAACAGTTATTAAAGAAAAACCTTCCTGCAGGATGGCAAATCATTTGGGGATTCAAAGACTGCTCCTAACTTGCAGTCATCTGCAAACTTAGGCAGAGCTCTTTGGTTTTGGCTTTTAACTCGTGGATGCCAAACAGGAGAGGTCCCAGCATAGAACTCTGGGGGACTTCACTGATGACTGATCTGTTTATGGAAGCAACTTCCTCTGTTTTGATTAGCTGCATCCTATCTGTGAGCCAGTTGGCAATCTAACATGTGACATAGGGTTTATTCCCAGTTTATTTAGCTTTTCTACTATGCTTGAGTGGGGAACTGTGTCAAAAGATTTGACCAGGTCAATGTATGCAGTGTTTACCATTTTGCCTTCATCCTTTGCTTTGGTGACCTCTTTAAAAAAATCCACAAGGATGAGTAAGCATGACCTTCTCTTGACAGATCCAAACTCAGACAAATCCAGTGTCTGGAAGTTCCCCAACCAAGTCTTTCTATGGCTTTGCCATAAAGACTGGTCAGGCTTATAGGTCCGTAATTGTCTGGGTCTGTGGAAGTTACTCCCTTAAGCAGGACAATGATTGCAACTGTTCTTCATTCATTTATTACAAAACCTATATGGAGACTGAGATTCAGCAGTGTTGTTAGGGCGTGGCTAAATCATGCTTCATGCCATTTAAGATGCATCCAGAAATATTGTCGGGACCCATCAATGCAGTATTTTTAGCTTGACTTGGTCTTGTGTGATAGCTGGAGGTAAGCCCGTTTCAGGTATATCTTGAGGGAGAGATGAAAGAGAGACAGGGGTAAAGTTAGTTACCCCTCAGCCAGTAGGTTTACTACATTTTCAGCCTCAGTGTAAGTAACATAATTCACAATCAGCTCAGCACATTGTGCTTTTGAGATTACAAACATAACTAAAAAAAAAAAATGCCTTGTGATTGTCTTTTGCTTGAGTATCTATTTTAACCTCAGACTTTGCTTTGTTGGATTGTAAGCTCCTAACTTGAGTCATTCATTTATTTTTCAGTAACAAATGTTCCAACATTTTGAGAATTACTCTTTATACTTTTCCTCCAAATTATTTTCCTTTTATTATAAGGCTTATTGATATTATAATTCCACCATGTGGGTTTGTTTCTGGGGTTTGCCCTGCACTTGTTCCTATGGGGTACAGCTGTATGTATGCAGCGGTTTACATGCTGGTATAGTGTTATAATGTACATTTCTGTATGTTCGGTGGAGTTAACTGGGTTTAGTGGAGATTTAAAACTGCTTGCCAATGTATCACTTGCAGTAGATAGGGTGTCTAAAATTTCTAAAGTACCTTAGGTGGAAGGATCTCTGGTTTCAGTTCTGTTTGGAAGACTGCTTTATGGTCAAACCTAACAAATGATGAAGATATGCAAGGGATGGTGCAAGATGCTCCCATATTAGTAAGGACAAGATCAAAGATGTTATCCCCCCTAGTGCATGCTTTCACTAATTATTCCAGGGCATTTGTATTGACAAAGTCCAAGAATCTCTGCGCTTATGCACTAGTGGTGGTGTAGGTTTCCCAGTCTATGGTTGAATAGTTTAGATCCCCATCAAACCCAATTTAGATCACCTAGGAAAATGGTACTGGGTTTAATACAGAGCAATTCTAGTTCCTCTAGACAGGTGTTGTGGCTTTTTGTTCTAAACAGAGTTTTATAGTTAGCTTACATACGGTACGGGACCTTTCTTATGGTTATTTGGGCATGAAGAAGCTCAGTGTATCATGCTGCTTTACCAGCCTTAATGGGAGTCTCTTCTGAATGTTTTTCCCCTCCTGTGTGGTAACTCATCTAAACTTGTGGAAGGTGTTATAGCCCTGCATAGCTGGAGTGCTCTTTATTATTTTTAATCATGTCTCAGTCACTACACAGATGTCAATGTCTTCCAGGTGAGAAGGGCTTGTAGTCAGTGGAGTTTCTTATTCAGGCTCCTACTTTATTCAGGCTCCTACTACTGATGAGTAACACCTTCATATTTTCCTTTGCTTGTTTTGTTATAATGGTAGATCTATCAAGTTGGTATTGCTTAAAAAGGCACTATGGGGTATGTGGACAATGTCTTTGCCAATCGATAAAACAGTAGATAGGACAACCCTGGTGAAGCAGCATGGTCTGTTGATCATATCCTCTCAGGCTGGCAATACTAGACTCCCTTTGAATGACACAAAAAACTAAGCCAATTACTGAAGTCAATTATTTTTTGCTCATATCAAGACATCATCCTTGAAGAATGTACTCAATGTTAGGCTCATACCTGTCTTGGACACAGTCTGACAGCTCCACCATGTTCCTCTTCATATAATGTCAGGGAGGTGCACCTCAAGTCACTGACTTTGTCATGAACTATGACAGAGTCATATTTTCAACTTGTTGTTCAAGGACTTGAGTGCATGTGTGATCTGACAGATCCTGGGACCAGATAAGCAGATAACAGTCACTTTTTCCTTGCTCTGCCTGGTAAGAGGCATATTTGTATGTCTTACAATGAAGTACCCTATAACAAGAATGTTTGGCTGGGTCGAATGCCTTACAGGCTCACATCTGTGACTTGAAGACTCCTTGTGCTATGTGAGGAAGTAGGCTTAATACGCTGAGTGTGCTCTGTGTCTGTGTTTTGGAGATCTTTGAGGTTTAGGCACGTTTATCTTGAGTTATGAATATTGTGATGGCCTTGGGGAGGTGTGATGTGTGGTGTACTACTGATAATTTTGGTGTCCGAGTTAAATGTGTGTGCAATTTTGGCATTCACGGATATTATATATGTACATTTCTCACACACTGTGTTATGCTGTTTGAAAAGTAGATGACTGTCAGACAGCATGAGTCAATTCTTAACACTGTCCCCGTAAATTCTTACCGGGGATAGCCTGCACAACCCTCCTGGACATGGGCAGTCATCACTAAGTGCAATCTTGGGTATTGACTTGTACCCTCTACAGTATTACACTGGGTTAAAATGGCTAGGCCAGGTCGATGGTCTAGTAATCTCCTATGATCCAATCTCAATACACCCATTTCAATCAATCTAGCTAAAGAAGTTGTGGGGAAGTGCTGGTCCATGATACTAACAGGAATGACTCTGGGAAACGGGTACTTATAACTTCCTGGAGTTTAATTTTAGAATAAAGTTTGGGTGGACTTGCTACAGAGTATTTAAAATTTCAGTACATTATCGACTAGCCTGGAAACCTCCTTCTGCCAACAGCAAAAACCAAAAAACTAATTATGGTAAAAAAAAAAAAAAAAAAAAACCCTCACTAATACTAAAATCAGTGCAAGCAGCACCAGCTCACAAAAATATTAAGCAATTTTATAAAAAGGTTTAAAGGGAGAAACTTTGCAAAAGGAGAGGGAGTGGAATTATATGTTGTCAAATTACCATAACAGGAAGGCAACAACAGATACACTGGGCTTAAGAACACAGCTACAACAGGGTGCGTGGGAGGGAAATCAATTAGACCCTCCTTGCTCATCTGTCTGGCCTGGAACTGCCCTAATGTAGACAAGTAACAATAATAACAGTACCAAGTCTAATGACCCTGCCTGGTAACTGGGTTTGGTAAGGGTGATGTCACACCCTAGAGGGAGTGGTTCTAAAACTGTGAACCACAGCCCGACCAAAATTATGCTCTACCTACTGAGTGAGTCATACTTGGACAAGATCCAGGCACAAGTTAGAGGGTCTGACTGGAAAATCACTAACAGCTGGCAGGAGTTGTGTGACACCAACTGAGATCACCTGCTCCAGTCCCCAGTGTAGACACAGGTACAATGACATACAGAAGCACAGGGCTGACCAGCTGGCTGAGTCAGTAGATCAAGTAGTGGCAAGAAGGTCAGAGTTCTATAGCAAGTGTTTTTTTTTAAACTATCAAACACAGGTTTAAAAAATGAACTATAAACATTAGCATAAATGAAGGTAGACACTACAATAAATGTGCAACTGCAAATAT